>NC_054373.1:190734269-190816769 GCF_017654675.1 Xenopus laevis
ACGGGTGTTATAGCGGGCAATGTCAAATTTGTCATAGAGTCTAGGCAAAGGGCTATGTTTGTCGACAGGCAGTCTTTACATGGATGAAGTCCTCTTGTATTGGTCAACTTTTGACCGATATGGAAATGAAGAAGACTTTGCCCGTTTTTTTCTCTCTATGTATTTACGGATAGGGAAGTTGATGCTACTAGGCACATGGGTCAACACATGGTCATGTGTTGGAATGTTAAAGATTTTATTCTGGGAGTCTTAGGCAATGGCTAATTTGCCATAGAGCCTAGGCAATGGCCTATGGACTGACAGCTCTTGTCATAGAAGGCTGTGGGTCTTCCTATTTTCTTTGTATGCAAAAGGAGGAAATCTATAGTAGGCCAAAGCTATGTTGGTTTGACAGCAGTCATTAAATTTTTGAAAGTCCTCTTGTGATTGGTCAACTTTGACCGATTTATGGAATGGAAGAAGACTTTTTGCCGTTTTTTCTCTCCCTTTGTATTACCGGATAGGGGGAAGTTGAGGCTTACTAGGCACAGGTAACACATGCCCATGTGGTTGGAATGTAGATTTTATCATGAGAGTTCTTAGCAATGGCCTAATTCCTTAGGCATGGCCTATGGGGCTGACAGCTCTTGTCATAGAAGGCTGTGGGTCTTCCTATTCTTTGTATGGCAAGGAGGAATCTATAGTAGGCAAAGGCTATGTTGTTTGACAAAGGCAGTCTTTAACATGGATTGGAAAGTCCTCTTGTGATTGGTCAACTTTGACCGATATGGAAATGAAGAAGACTTGCCGTTTTTTTCCTCTCCCTATGGTATTACGGGATAGCGGCAATGTCAAATTGTCATAGAGTCTAGGCAAAGGGCTATGTTGTTTGACAGGCAGTCTTTAACATGGATTGGAAAAGTCCTCTTGTGATTGGTCAACTTTGACCGATATGGAAATGAAAGAAGACTTTGCCCGTTTTTTTTTTCTCTCCCTATGGTATTACGGATAGGGAAGTTGAGGCTTTACTAGGCACAGGTCAACACATGGTCTGTGTTGGAATGTTAGATTTTATCATGGGAGTTCTTAGGCAATGGCTAATTTGCCATAGAGCCTAGGCAATGGCCTATGGGACTGACAGCTCTTGTCATAGAAGGCTGTGGGTCTTCCTATTCTTTGTATGGCAAGGAGGAATCTATAGTAGGCAAAAGGCTATGTTGTTTGACAGGCAGTCTTTAACATGGATTGGAAAGTCCTCTTGTGATTGGTCAACTTTGACCGATATGGAAATGAAGAAGACTTTGCCGTTTTTTTCCTCTCCCTATGGTATTACGGGATAGCGGCAATGTCAAATTGTCATAGAGTCTAGGCAAAGGGCTATGTTGTTGACAGGCAGTCTTTAACATGGATTGGAAAGTCCTCTTGTGATTGGTCAACTTTGACCGATATGGAAAATGAAGAAGACTTTGCCGTTTTTTCCTCTCCCTATGGTATTACGGGATAGCGGCAATGTCAAATTGTCATAGAGTCTAGGCAAAGGGCTATGTTGTTGACAGGGCAGTCTTTAACATGGATTGGAAAGTCCTCTTTGATTGGTCAACTTTGACCGGATATGGAAATGAGAAGACTTTGCCGTTTTTTTCCTCTCCCTATGGTATTACGGGGATAGCGGCAATGTCAAATTGGTCATAGAGCTAGGCAAAGGGCTATGTTGTTGACAGGCAGTCTTTACATGGATTGGAAAGTCCTCTTGTGATTGGTCAACTTTGACCGATATGGAATGAAGAAGACTTTGCCGTTTTTTCCTCCCTATGGTATTACGGCGATACGGCAATGTCAAATTGTCATAGAGTCTAGGCAAAGGGCTATGTTGTTGACAGGCAGTCTTTAACATGGATTGGAAAGTCCTCTTGTGATTGGTCAACTTTGACCGATATGGAAATGAAGAAGACTTTGCCGTTTTTTCTCTCCCTATGGTATTACCGGATAGGGAAGTTGAGGCTTACTAGGCACAGGTCAACACATGGTAATGTGTTGGAATGTAAGATTTTATCATGGGAGTTCTTAGGCAATGGCTAATTTGCCATAGTGCCTAGGCAATGGCCTATGGGACTGACAGCTCTTGTCATAGAAGGCTGTGGGTCTTCCTATTCTTTGTATGGCAAGGAGGAATCTATAGTAGGCGAAAGGCTATGTTGTTTGACAGGCAGTCTTTAACATGGATTGGAAAGTCCTCTTGTGATTGGTCAACTTTGACCGATATGGAAATGAAGAAGACTTTGCCGTTTTTTTCCTCTCCCTATGGTATTACGGGATAGCGGCAATGTCAAATTGTCATAGAGTCTAGGCAAAGGGCTATGTTGTTTGACAGGCAGTCTTTAACATGGATTGGAAAGTCCTCTTGTGATTGGTCAACTTTGACCGATATGGAAATGAAGAAGACTTTGCCGTTTTTTCTCTCCCTATGGTATTACGGTATAGCGGCAATGTCAAATTGTCATAGAGTCTAGGCAAAGGGCTATGTTGTTGACAGGCAGTCTTTAACATGGATTGGAAAGTCCTCTTGTGATTGGTCAACTTTGACCGATATGGAAATGAAGAAGACTTTGCCGTTTTTTCTCTCCCTATGGTATTACGGGATAGCGGCAATGTCAAATTGTCATAGAGTCTAGGCAAAGGGCTATGTTGTTGACAGGCAGTCTTTAACATGGATTGGAAAGTCCTCTTGTGATTGGTCAACTTTGACCGATATGGAAATGAAGAAGACTTTGCCGTTTTTTCTCTCCCTATGGTATTACCGGATAGGGAAGTTGAGGCTTACTAGGCACAGGTCAACACATGGTCATGTGTTGGAATGTAAGATTTTATCATGGGAGTTCTTAGGCAATGGCTAATTTGCCATAGAGCCTAGGCAATGGCCTATGGGACTGACAGCTCTTGTCATAGAAGGCTGTGGGTCTTCCTATTCTTTGTATGGCAAGGAGGAATCTATAGTAGGCCAAAGGCTATGTTGTTTGACAGGCAGTCATTAACATGGATTGGAAAGTCCTCTTGTGATTGGTCAACTTTGACCGATATGGAAATGAAGAAGACTTTGCCGTTTTTTCTCTCCCTATGGTATTACCGGATAGGGAAGTTGAGGCTTACTAGGCACAGGTCAACACATGGTTATGTGTTGGAATGTAAGATTTTATCATGGGAGTTCTTAGGCAATGGCCTATGGGACTGACAGCTCTTGTCATAGAAGGCTGTGGGTCTTCCTATTCTTTGTATGGCAAGGAGGAATCTATAGTAGGCGAAAGGCTATGTTGTTTGACAGGCAGTCTTTAACATGGATTGGAAAGTCCTCTTGTGATTGGTCAACTTTGACCGATATGGAAATGAAGAAGACTTTGCCGTTTTTTTCCTCTCCCTATGGTATTACGGGATAGCGGCAATATCAAATTGTCATAGAGCCTAGGCAAAGGGCTATGTTGTTTGACAGGCAGTCTTTAACATGGATTGGAAAGTCCTCTTGTGATTGGTCAACTTTGACCGATATGGAAATGAAGAAGACTTTGCCGTTTTTTCTCTCCCTATGGTATTACCGGATAGGGAAGTTGAGGCTTACTAGGCACAGGTCAACACATGGTTATGTGTTGGAATGTAAGATTTTATCATGGGAGTTCTTAGGCAATGGCTAATTTGCCATAGAGCCTAGGCAATGGCCTATGGGACTGACAGCTCTTGTCATAGAAGGCTGTGGGTCTTCCTATTCTTTGTATGGCAAGGAGGAATCTATAGTAGGCAAAAGGCTATGTTGTTTGACAGGCAGTCTTTAACATGGATTGGAAAGTCCTCTTGTGATTGGTCAACTTTGACCGATATGGAAATGAAGAAGACTTTGCCGTTTTTTTCCTCTCCCTATGGTATTACGGGATAGCGGCAATGTCAAATTGTCATAGAGCCTAGGCAAAGGGCTATGTTGTTGACAGGCAGTCTTTAACATGGATTGGAAAGTCCTCTTGTGATTGGTCAACTTTGACCGATATGGAAATGAAGAAGACTTTGCCGTTTTTTTCCTCTCCCTATGGTATTACGGGATAGCGGCAATGTCAAATTGTCATAGAGTCTAGGCAAAGGGCTATGTTGTTGACAGGCAGTCTTTAACATGGATTGGAAAGTCCTCTTGTGATTGGTCAACTTTGACCGATATGGAAATGAAGAAGACTTTGCCGTTTTTTTCCTCTCCCTATGGTATTACGGGATAGCGGCAATGTCAAATTGTCATAGAGTCTAGGCAAAGGGCTATGTTGTTGACAGGCAGTCTTTAACATGGATTGGAAAGTCCTCTTGTGATTGGTCAACTTTGACCGATATGGAAATGAAGAAGACTTTGCCGTTTTTTCCTCTCCCTATGGTATTACGGGATAGCGGCAATGTCAAATTGTCATAGAGTCTAGGCAAAGGGCTATGTTGTTGACAGGCAGTCTTTAACATGGATTGGAAAGTCCTCTTGTGATTGGTCAACTTTGACCGATATGGAAATGAAGAAGACTTTGCCGTTTTTTCTCTCCCTATGGTATTACCGGATAGGGAAGTTGAGGCTTACTAGGCACAGGTCAACACATGGTGATGTGTTGGAATGTAAGATTTTATCATGGGAGTTCTTAGGCAATGGCTAATTTGCCATAGTGCCTAGGCAATGGCCTATGGGACTGACAGCTCTTGTCATAGAAGGCTGTGGGTCTTCCTATTCTTTGTATGGCAAGGAGGAATCTATAGTAGGCGAAAGGCTATGTTGTTTGACAGGCAGTCTTTAACATGGATTGGAAAGTCCTCTTGTGATTGGTCAACTTTGACCGATATGGAAATGAAGAAGACTTTGCCGTTTTTTTCCTCTCCCTATGGTATTACGGGATAGCGGCAATGTCAAATTGTCATAGAGTCTAGGCAAAGGGCTATGTTGTTGACAGGCAGTCTTTAACATGGATTGGAAAGTCCTCTTGTGATTGGTCAACTTTGACCGATATGGAAATGAAGAAGACTTTGCCGTTTTTTTCTCTCCCTATGGTATTACGGGATAGCGGCAATGTCAAATTGTCATAGAGTCTAGGCAAAGGGCTATGTTGTTGACAGGCAGTCTTTAACATGGATTGGAAAGTCCTCTTGTGATTGGTCAACTTTGACCGATATGGAAATGAAGAAGACTTTGCCGTTTTTTTCCTCTCCCTATGGTATTACGGGATAGCGGCAATGTCAAATTGTCATAGAGTCTAGGCAAAGGGCTATGTTGTTGACAGGCAGTCTTTAACATGGATTGGAAAGTCCTCTTGTGATTGGTCAACTTTGACCGATATGGAAATGAAGAAGACTTTGCCGTTTTTTCTCTCCCTATGGTATTACCGGATAGGGAAGTTGAGGCTTACTAGGCACAGGTCAACACATGGTCATGTGTTGGAATGTAAGATTTTATCATGGGAGTTCTTAGGCAATGGCTAATTTGCCATAGAGCCTAGGCAATGGCCTATGGGACTGACAGCTCTTGTCATAGAAGGCTGTGGGTCTTCCTATTCTTTGTATGGCAAGGAGGAATCTATAGTAGGCCAAAGGCTATGTTGTTTGACAGGCAGTCATTAACATTTATTGGAAAGTCCTCTTGTGATTGGTCAACTTTGACCGATATGGAAATGAAGAAGACTTTGCCGTTTTTTCTCTCCCTATGGTATTACCGGATAGGGAAGTTGAGGCTTACTAGGCACAGGTCAACACATGGTTATGTGTTGGAATGTAAGATTTTATCATGGGAGTTCTTAGGCAATGGCCTATGGGACTGACAGCTCTTGTCATAGAAGGCTGTGGGTCTTCCTATTCTTTGTATGGCAAGGAGGAATCTATAGTAGGCGAAAGGCTATGTTGTTTGACAGGCAGTCTTTAACATGGATTGGAAAGTCCTCTTGTGATTGGTCAACTTTGACCGATATGGAAATGAAGAAGACTTTGCCGTTTTTTTCCTCTCCCTATGCTATTACGGGATAGCGGCAATATCAAATTGTCATAGAGCCTAGGCAAAGGGCTATGTTGTTTGACAGGCAGTCTTTAACATGGATTGGAAAGTCCTCTTGTGATTGGTCAACTTTGACCGATATGGAAATGAAGAAGACTTTGCCGTTTTTTCTCTCCCTATGGTATTACCGGATAGGGAAGTTGAGGCTTACTAGGCACAGGTCAACACATGGTTATGTGTTGGAATGTAAGATTTTATCATGGGAGTTCTTAGGCAATGGCTAATTTGCCATAGAGCCTAGGCAATGGCCTATGGGACTGACAGCTCTTGTCATAGAAGGCTGTGGGTCTTCCTATTCTTTGTATGGCAAGGAGGAATCTATAGTAGGCAAAAGGCTATGTTGTTTGACAGGCAGTCTTTAACATGGATTGGAAAGTCCTCTTGTGATTGGTCAACTTTGACCGATATGGAAATGAAGAAGACTTTGCCGTTTTTTTCCTCTCCCTATGGTATTACGGGATAGCGGCAATGTCAAATTGTCATAGAGCCTAGGCAAAGGGCTATGTTGTTGACAGGCAGTCTTTAACATGGATTGGAAAGTCCTCTTGTGATTGGTCAACTTTGACCGATATGGAAATGAAGAAGACTTTGCCGTTTTTTTCCTCTCCCTATGGTATTACGGGATAGCGGCAATGTCAAATTGTCATAGAGTCTAGGCAAAGGGCTATGTTGTTGACAGGCAGTCTTTAACATGGATTGGAAAGTCCTCTTGTGATTGGTCAACTTTGACCGATATGGAAATGAAGAAGACTTTGCCGTTTTTTCCTCTCCCTATGGTATTACGGTATAGCGGCAATGTCAAATTGTCATAGAGTCTAGGCAAAGGGCTATGTTGTTGACAGGCAGTCTTTAACATGGATTGGAAAGTCCTCTTGTGATTGGTCAACTTTGACCGATATGGAAATGAAGAAGACTTTGCCGTTTTTTCTCTCCCTATGGTATTACCGGATAGGGAAGTTGAGGCTTACTAGGCACAGGTCAACACATGGTAATGTGTTGGAATGTAAGATTTTATCATGGGAGTTCTTAGGCAATGGCTAATTTGCCATAGAGCCTAGGCAATGGCCTATGGGACTGACAGCTCTTGTCATAGAAGGCTGTGGGTCTTCCTATTCTTTGTATGGCAAGGAGGAATCTATAGTAGGCAAAAGGCTATGTTGTTTGACAGGCAGTCTTTAACATGGATTGGAAAGTCCTCTTGTGATTGGTCAACTTTGACCGATATGGAAATGAAGAAGACTTTGCCGTTTTTTTCCTCTCCCTATGGTATTACGGGATAGCGGCAATGTCAAATTGTCATAGAGCCTAGGCAAAGGGCTATGTTGTTGACAGGCAGTCTTTAACATGGATTGGAAAGTCCTCTTGTGATTGGTCAACTTTGACCGATATGGAAATGAAGAAGACTTTGCCGTTTTTTTCCTCTCCCTATGGTATTACGGGATAGCGGCAATGTCAAATTGTCATAGAGTCTAGGCAAAGGGCTATGTTGTTGACAGGCAGTCTTTAACATGGATTGGAAAGTCCTCTTGTGATTGGTCAACTTTGACCGATATGGAAATGAAGAAGACTTTGCCGTTTTTTCTCTCCCTATGGTATTACCGGATAGGGAAGTTGAGGCTTACTAGGCACAGGTCAACACATGGTGATGTGTTGGAATGTAAGATTTTATCATGGGAGTTCTTAGGCAATGGCTAATTTGCCATAGAGCCTAGGCAATGGCCTATGGGACTGACAGCTCTTGTCATAGAAGGCTGTGGGTCTTCCTATTCTTTGTATGGCAAGGAGGAATCTATAGTAGGCAAAAGGCTATGTTGTTTGACAGGCAGTCTTTAACATGGATTGGAAAGTCCTCTTGTGATTGGTCAACTTTGACCGATATGGAAATGAAGAAGACTTTGCCGTTTTTTTCCTCTCCCTATGGTATTACGGGATAGCGGCAATGTCAAATTGTCATAGAGTCTAGGCAAAGGGCTATGTTGTTGACAGGCAGTCTTTAACATGGATTGGAAAGTCCTCTTGTGATTGGTCAACTTTGACCGATATGGAAATGAAGAAGACTTTGCCGTTTTTTCTCTCCCTATGGTATTACCGGATAGGGAAGTTGAGGCTTACTAGGCACAGGTCAACACATGGTGATGTGTTGGAATGTAAGATTTTATCATGGGAGTTCTTAGGCAATGGCTAATTTGCCATAGAGCCTAGGCAATGGCCTATGGGACTGACAGCTCTTGTCATAGAAGGCTGTGGGTCTTCCTATTCTTTGTATGGCAAGGAGGAATCTATAGTAGGCGAAAGGCTATGTTGTTTGACAGGCAGTCTTTAACATGGATTGGAAAGTCCTCTTGTGATTGGTCAACTTTGACCGATATGGAAATGAAGAAGACTTTGCCGTTTTTTTCCTCTCCCTATGGTATTACGGGATAGCGGCAATGTCAAATTGTCATAGAGTCTAGGCAAAGGGCTATGTTGTTGACAGGCAGTCTTTAACATGGATTGGAAAGTCCTCTTGTGATTGGTCAACTTTGACCGATATGGAAATGAAGAAGACTTTGCCGTTTTTTCTCTCCCTATGGTATTACCGGATAGGGAAGTTGAGGCTTACTAGGCACAGGTCAACACATGGTATGTGTTGGAATGTAAGATTTTATCATGGGAGTTCTTAGGCAATGGCTAATTTGCCATAGAGCCTAGGCAATGGCCTATGGGACTGACAGCTCTTGTCATAGAAGGCTGTGGGTCTTCCTATTCTTTGTATGGCAAGGAGGAATCTATAGTAGGCGAAAGGCTATGTTGTTTGACAGGCAGTCTTTAACATGGATTGGAAAGTCCTCTTGTGATTGGTCAACTTTGACCGATATGGAAATGAAGAAGACTTTGCCGTTTTTTTCCTCTCCCTATGGTATTACGGGATAGCGGCAATGTCAAATTGTCATAGAGTCTAGGCAAAGGGCTATGTTGTTGACAGGCAGTCTTTAACATGGATTGGAAAGTCCTCTTGTGATTGGTCAACTTTGACCGATATGGAAATGAAGAAGACTTTGCCGTTTTTTTCCTCTCCCTATGGTATTACGGGATAGCGGCAATGTCAAATTGTCATAGAGTCTAGGCAAAGGGCTATGTTGTTGACAGGCAGTCTTTAACATGGATTGGAAAGTCCTCTTGTGATTGGTCAACTTTGACCGATATGGAAATGAAGAAGACTTTGCCGTTTTTTCCTCTCCCTATGGTATTACGGGATAGCGGCAATGTCAAATTGTCATAGAGTCTAGGCAAAGGGCTATGTTGTTGACAGGCAGTCTTTAACATGGATTGGAAAGTCCTCTTGTGATTGGTCAACTTTGACCGATATGGAAATGAAGAAGACTTTGCCGTTTTTTCTCTCCCTATGGTATTACCGGATAGGGAAGTTGAGGCTTACTAGGCACAGGTCAACACATGGTCATGTGTTGGAATGTAAGATTTTATCATGGGAGTTCTTAGGCAATGGCTAATTTGCCATAGAGCCTAGGCAATGGCCTATGGGACTGACAGCTCTTGTCATAGAAGGCTGTGGGTCTTCCTATTCTTTGTATGGCAAGGAGGAATCTATAGTAGGCAAAAGGCTATGTTGTTTGACAGGCAGTCTTTAACATGGATTGGAAAGTCCTCTTGTGATTGGTCAACTTTGACCGATATGGAAATGAAGAAGACTTTGCCGTTTTTTTCCTCTCCCTATGGTATTACGGGATAGCGGCAATGTCAAATTGTCATAGAGCCTAGGCAAAGGGCTATGTTGTTGACAGGCAGTCTTTAACATGGATTGGAAAGTCCTCTTGTGATTGGTCAACTTTGACCGATATGGAAATGAAGAAGACTTTGCCGTTTTTTTCCTCTCCCTATGGTATTACGGGATAGCGGCAATGTCAAATTGTCATAGAGTCTAGGCAAAGGGCTATGTTGTTGACAGGCAGTCTTTAACATGGATTGGAAAGTCCTCTTGTGATTGGTCAACTTTGACCGATATGGAAATGAAGAAGACTTTGCCGTTTTTTTCCTCTCCCTATGGTATTACGGGATAGCGGCAATGTCAAATTGTCATAGAGTCTAGGCAAAGGGCTATGTTGTTGACAGGCAGTCTTTAACATGGATTGGAAAGTCCTCTTGTGATTGGTCAACTTTGACCGATATGGAAATGAAGAAGACTTTGCCGTTTTTTTCCTCTCCCTATGGTATTACGGGATAGCGGCAATGTCAAATTGTCATAGAGTCTAGGCAAAGGGCTATGTTGTTGACAGGCAGTCTTTAACATGGATTGGAAAGTCCTCTTGTGATTGGTCAACTTTGACCGATATGGAAATGAAGAAGACTTTGCCGTTTTTTCTCTCCCTATGGTATTACCGGATAGGGAAGTTGAGGCTTACTAGGCACAGGTCAACACATGGTCATGTGTTGGAATGTAAGATTTTATCATGGGAGTTCTTAGGCAATGGCTAATTTGCCATAGAGCCTAGGCAATGGCCTATGGGACTGACAGCTCTTGTCATAGAAGGCTGTGGGTCTTCCTATTCTTTGTATGGCAAGGAGGAATCTATAGTAGGCGAAAGGCTATGTTGTTTGACAGGCAGTCTTTAACATGGATTGGAAAGTCCTCTTGTGATTGGTCAACTTTGACCGATATGGAAATGAAGAAGACTTTGCCGTTTTTTTCCTCTCCCTATGGTATTACGGGATAGCGGCAATGTCAAATTGTCATAGAGTCTAGGCAAAGGGCTATGTTGTTGACAGGCAGTCTTTAACATGGATTGGAAAGTCCTCTTGTGATTGGTCAACTTTGACCGATATGGAAATGAAGAAGACTTTGCCGTTTTTTCCTCTCCCTATGGTATTACGGGATAGCGGCAATGTCAAATTGTCATAGAGTCTAGGCAAAGGGCTATGTTGTTGACAGGCAGTCTTTAACATGGATTGGAAAGTCCTCTTGTGATTGGTCAACTTTGACCGATATGGAAATGAAGAAGACTTTGCCGTTTTTTTCCTCTCCCTATGGTATTACGGGATAGCGGCAATGTCAAATTGTCATAGAGTCTAGGCAAAGGGCTATGTTGTTGACAGGCAGTCTTTAACATGGATTGGAAAGTCCTCTTGTGATTGGTCAACTTTGACCGATATGGAAATGAAGAAGACTTTGCCGTTTTTTCTCTCCCTATGGTATTACCGGATAGGGAAGTTGAGGCTTACTAGGCACAGGTCAACACATGGTCATGTGTTGGAATGTAAGATTTTATCATGGGAGTTCTTAGGCAATGGCTAATTTGCCATAGAGCCTAGGCAATGGCCTATGGGACTGACAGCTCTTGTCATAGAAGGCTGTGGGTCTTCCTATTCTTTGTATGGCAAGGAGGAATCTATAGTAGGCAAAAGGCTATGTTGTTTGACAGGCAGTCTTTAACATGGATTGGAAAGTCCTCTTGTGATTGGTCAACTTTGACCGATATGGAAATGAAGAAGACTTTGCCGTTTTTTTCCTCTCCCTATGGTATTACGGGATAGCGGCAATGTCAAATTGTCATAGAGTCTAGGCAAAGGGCTATGTTGTTGACAGGCAGTCTTTAACATGGATTGGAAAGTCCTCTTGTGATTGGTCAACTTTGACCGATATGGAAATGAAGAAGACTTTGCCGTTTTTTTCCTCTCCCTATGGTATTACGGGATAGCGGCAATGTCAAATTGTCATAGAGTCTAGGCAAAGGGCTATGTTGTTGACAGGCAGTCTTTAACATGGATTGGAAAGTCCTCTTGTGATTGGTCAACTTTGACCGATATGGAAATGAAGAAGACTTTGCCGTTTTTTTCCTCTCCCTATGGTATTACGGGATAGCGGCAATGTCAAATTGTCATAGAGTCTAGGCAAAGGGCTATGTTGTTGACAGGCAGTCTTTAACATGGATTGGAAAGTCCTCTTGTGATTGGTCAACTTTGACCGATATGGAAATGAAGAAGACTTTGCCGTTTTTTTCCTCTCCCTATGGTATTACGGGATAGCGGCAATGTCAAATTGTCATAGAGTCTAGGCAAAGGGCTATGTTGTTGACAGGCAGTCTTTAACATGGATTGGAAAGTCCTCTTGTGATTGGTCAACTTTGACCGATATGGAAATGAAGAAGACTTTGCCGTTTTTTCTCTCCCTATGGTATTACCGGATAGGGAAGTTGAGGCTTACTAGGCACAGGTCAACACATGGTCATGTGTTGGAATGTAAGATTTTATCATGGGAGTTCTTAGGCAATGGCTAATTTGCCATAGAGCCTAGGCAATGGCCTATGGGACTGACAGCTCTTGTCATAGAAGGCTGTGGGTCTTCCTATTCTTTGTATGGCAAGGAGGAATCTATAGTAGGCGAAAGGCTATGTTGTTTGACAGGCAGTCTTTAACATGGATTGGAAAGTCCTCTTGTGATTGGTCAACTTTGACCGATATGGAAATGAAGAAGACTTTGCCGTTTTTTTCCTCTCCCTATGGTATTACGGGATAGCGGCAATGTCAAATTGTCATAGAGTCTAGGCAAAGGGCTATGTTGTTGACAGGCAGTCTTTAACATGGATTGGAAAGTCCTCTTGTGATTGGTCAACTTTGACCGATATGGAAATGAAGAAGACTTTGCCGTTTTTTTCCTCTCCCTATGGTATTACGGGATAGCGGCAATGTCAAATTGTCATAGAGTCTAGGCAAAGGGCTATGTTGTTGACAGGCAGTCTTTAACATGGATTGGAAAGTCCTCTTGTGATTGGTCAACTTTGACCGATATGGAAATGAAGAAGACTTTGCCGTTTTTTTCCTCTCCCTATGGTATTACGGGATAGCGGCAATGTCAAATTGTCATAGAGTCTAGGCAAAGGGCTATGTTGTTGACAGGCAGTCTTTAACATGGATTGGAAAGTCCTCTTGTGATTGGTCAACTTTGACCGATATGGAAATGAAGAAGACTTTGCCGTTTTTTCTCTCCCTATGGTATTACCGGATAGGGAAGTTGAGGCTTACTAGGCACAGGTCAACACATGGTTATGTGTTGGAATGTAAGATTTTATCATGGGAGTTCTTAGGCAATGGCTAATTTGCCATAGAGCCTAGGCAATGGCCTATGGGACTGACAGCTCTTGTCATAGAAGGCTGTGGGTCTTCCTATTCTTTGTATGGCAAGGAGGAATCTATAGTAGGCAAAAGGCTATGTTGTTTGACAGGCAGTCTTTAACATGGATTGGAAAGTCCTCTTGTGATTGGTCAACTTTGACCGATATGGAAATGAAGAAGACTTTGCCGTTTTTTTCCTCTCCCTATGGTATTACGGGATAGCGGCAATGTCAAATTGTCATAGAGTCTAGGCAAAGGGCTATGTTGTTGACAGGCAGTCTTTAACATGGATTGGAAAGTCCTCTTGTGATTGGTCAACTTTGACCGATATGGAAATGAAGAAGACTTTGCCGTTTTTTCTCTCCCTATGGTATTACCGGATAGGGAAGTTGAGGCTTACTAGGCACAGGTCAACACATGGTTATGTGTTGGAATGTAAGATTTTATCATGGGAGTTCTTAGGCAATGGCTAATTTGCCATAGAGCCTAGGCAATGGCCTATGGGACTGACAGCTCTTGTCATAGAAGGCTGTGGGTCTTCCTATTCTTTGTATGGCAAGGAGGAATCTATAGTAGGCAAAAGGCTATGTTGTTTGACAGGCAGTCTTTAACATGGATTGGAAAGTCCTCTTGTGATTGGTCAACTTTGACCGATATGGAAATGAAGAAGACTTTGCCGTTTTTTTCCTCTCCCTATGGTATTACGGGATAGCGGCAATGTCAAATTGTCATAGAGTCTAGGCAAAGGGCTATGTTGTTGACAGGCAGTCTTTAACATGGATTGGAAAGTCCTCTTGTGATTGGTCAACTTTGACCGATATGGAAATGAAGAAGACTTTGCCGTTTTTTCTCTCCCTATGGTATTACCGGATAGGGAAGTTGAGGCTTACTAGGCACAGGTCAACACATGGTATGTGTTGGAATGTAAGATTTTATCATGGGAGTTCTTAGGCAATGGCTAATTTGCCATAGAGCCTAGGCAATGGCCTATGGGACTGACAGCTCTTGTCATAGAAGGCTGTGGGTCTTCCTATTCTTTGTATGGCAAGGAGGAATCTATAGTAGGCGAAAGGCTATGTTGTTTGACAGGCAGTCTTTAACATGGATTGGAAAGTCCTCTTGTGATTGGTCAACTTTGACCGATATGGAAATGAAGAAGACTTTGCCGTTTTTTTCCTCTCCCTATGGTATTACGGGATAGCGGCAATGTCAAATTGTCATAGAGTCTAGGCAAAGGGCTATGTTGTTGACAGGCAGTCTTTAACATGGATTGGAAAGTCCTCTTGTGATTGGTCAACTTTGACCGATATGGAAATGAAGAAGACTTTGCCGTTTTTTTCCTCTCCCTATGGTATTACGGGATAGCGGCAATGTCAAATTGTCATAGAGTCTAGGCAAAGGGCTATGTTGTTGACAGGCAGTCTTTAACATGGATTGGAAAGTCCTCTTGTGATTGGTCAACTTTGACCGATATGGAAATGAAGAAGACTTTGCCGTTTTTTCCTCTCCCTATGGTATTACGGGATAGCGGCAATGTCAAATTGTCATAGAGTCTAGGCAAAGGGCTATGTTGTTGACAGGCAGTCTTTAACATGGATTGGAAAGTCCTCTTGTGATTGGTCAACTTTGACCGATATGGAAATGAAGAAGACTTTGCCGTTTTTTCTCTCCCTATGGTATTACCGGATAGGGAAGTTGAGGCTTACTAGGCACAGGTCAACACATGGTCATGTGTTGGAATGTAAGATTTTATCATGGGAGTTCTTAGGCAATGGCTAATTTGCCATAGAGCCTAGGCAATGGCCTATGGGACTGACAGCTCTTGTCATAGAAGGCTGTGGGTCTTCCTATTCTTTGTATGGCAAGGAGGAATCTATAGTAGGCAAAAGGCTATGTTGTTTGACAGGCAGTCTTTAACATGGATTGGAAAGTCCTCTTGTGATTGGTCAACTTTGACCGATATGGAAATGAAGAAGACTTTGCCGTTTTTTTCCTCTCCCTATGGTATTACGGGATAGCGGCAATGTCAAATTGTCATAGAGCCTAGGCAAAGGGCTATGTTGTTGACAGGCAGTCTTTAACATGGATTGGAAAGTCCTCTTGTGATTGGTCAACTTTGACCGATATGGAAATGAAGAAGACTTTGCCGTTTTTTTCCTCTCCCTATGGTATTACGGGATAGCGGCAATGTCAAATTGTCATAGAGTCTAGGCAAAGGGCTATGTTGTTGACAGGCAGTCTTTAACATGGATTGGAAAGTCCTCTTGTGATTGGTCAACTTTGACCGATATGGAAATGAAGAAGACTTTGCCGTTTTTTTCCTCTCCCTATGGTATTACGGGATAGCGGCAATGTCAAATTGTCATAGAGTCTAGGCAAAGGGCTATGTTGTTGACAGGCAGTCTTTAACATGGATTGGAAAGTCCTCTTGTGATTGGTCAACTTTGACCGATATGGAAATGAAGAAGACTTTGCCGTTTTTTTCCTCTCCCTATGGTATTACGGGATAGCGGCAATGTCAAATTGTCATAGAGTCTAGGCAAAGGGCTATGTTGTTGACAGGCAGTCTTTAACATGGATTGGAAAGTCCTCTTGTGATTGGTCAACTTTGACCGATATGGAAATGAAGAAGACTTTGCCGTTTTTTCTCTCCCTATGGTATTACCGGATAGGGAAGTTGAGGCTTACTAGGCACAGGTCAACACATGGTCATGTGTTGGAATGTAAGATTTTATCATGGGAGTTCTTAGGCAATGGCTAATTTGCCATAGAGCCTAGGCAATGGCCTATGGGACTGACAGCTCTTGTCATAGAAGGCTGTGGGTCTTCCTATTCTTTGTATGGCAAGGAGGAATCTATAGTAGGCGAAAGGCTATGTTGTTTGACAGGCAGTCTTTAACATGGATTGGAAAGTCCTCTTGTGATTGGTCAACTTTGACCGATATGGAAATGAAGAAGACTTTGCCGTTTTTTTCCTCTCCCTATGGTATTACGGGATAGCGGCAATGTCAAATTGTCATAGAGTCTAGGCAAAGGGCTATGTTGTTGACAGGCAGTCTTTAACATGGATTGGAAAGTCCTCTTGTGATTGGTCAACTTTGACCGATATGGAAATGAAGAAGACTTTGCCGTTTTTTTCCTCTCCCTATGGTATTACGGGATAGCGGCAATGTCAAATTGTCATAGAGTCTAGGCAAAGGGCTATGTTGTTGACAGGCAGTCTTTAACATGGATTGGAAAGTCCTCTTGTGATTGGTCAACTTTGACCGATATGGAAATGAAGAAGACTTTGCCGTTTTTTCCTCTCCCTATGGTATTACGGGATAGCGGCAATGTCAAATTGTCATAGAGTCTAGGCAAAGGGCTATGTTGTTGACAGGCAGTCTTTAACATGGATTGGAAAGTCCTCTTGTGATTGGTCAACTTTGACCGATATGGAAATGAAGAAGACTTTGCCGTTTTTTCTCTCCCTATGGTATTACCGGATAGGGAAGTTGAGGCTTACTAGGCACAGGTCAACACATGGTCATGTGTTGGAATGTAAGATTTTATCATGGGAGTTCTTAGGCAATGGCTAATTTGCCATAGAGCCTAGGCAATGGCCTATGGGACTGACAGCTCTTGTCATAGAAGGCTGTGGGTCTTCCTATTCTTTGTATGGCAAGGAGGAATCTATAGTAGGCAAAAGGCTATGTTGTTTGACAGGCAGTCTTTAACATGGATTGGAAAGTCCTCTTGTGATTGGTCAACTTTGACCGATATGGAAATGAAGAAGACTTTGCCGTTTTTTTCCTCTCCCTATGGTATTACGGGATAGCGGCAATGTCAAATTGTCATAGAGTCTAGGCAAAGGGCTATGTTGTTGACAGGCAGTCTTTAACATGGATTGGAAAGTCCTCTTGTGATTGGTCAACTTTGACCGATATGGAAATGAAGAAGACTTTGCCGTTTTTTTCCTCTCCCTATGGTATTACGGGATAGCGGCAATGTCAAATTGTCATAGAGTCTAGGCAAAGGGCTATGTTGTTGACAGGCAGTCTTTAACATGGATTGGAAAGTCCTCTTGTGATTGGTCAACTTTGACCGATATGGAAATGAAGAAGACTTTGCCGTTTTTTTCCTCTCCCTATGGTATTACGGGATAGCGGCAATGTCAAATTGTCATAGAGTCTAGGCAAAGGGCTATGTTGTTGACAGGCAGTCTTTAACATGGATTGGAAAGTCCTCTTGTGATTGGTCAACTTTGACCGATATGGAAATGAAGAAGACTTTGCCGTTTTTTTCCTCTCCCTATGGTATTACGGGATAGCGGCAATGTCAAATTGTCATAGAGTCTAGGCAAAGGGCTATGTTGTTGACAGGCAGTCTTTAACATGGATTGGAAAGTCCTCTTGTGATTGGTCAACTTTGACCGATATGGAAATGAAGAAGACTTTGCCGTTTTTTCTCTCCCTATGGTATTACCGGATAGGGAAGTTGAGGCTTACTAGGCACAGGTCAACACATGGTATGTGTTGGAATGTAAGATTTTATCATGGGAGTTCTTAGGCAATGGCTAATTTGCCATAGAGCCTAGGCAATGGCCTATGGGACTGACAGCTCTTGTCATAGAAGGCTGTGGGTCTTCCTATTCTTTGTATGGCAAGGAGGAATCTATAGTAGGCAAAGGCTATGTTGTTTGACAGGCAGTCTTTAACATGGATTGGAAAGTCCTCTTGTGATTGGTCAACTTTGACCGATATGGAAATGAAGAAGACTTTGCCGTTTTTTTCCTCTCCCTATGGTATTACGGGATAGCGGCAATGTCAAATTGTCATAGAGTCTAGGCAAAGGGCTATGTTGTTGACAGGCAGTCTTTAACATGGATTGGAAAGTCCTCTTGTGATTGGTCAACTTTGACCGATATGGAAATGAAGAAGACTTTGCCGTTTTTTCTCTCCCTATGGTATTACCGGATAGGGAAGTTGAGGCTTACTAGGCACAGGTCAACACATGGTTATGTGTTGGAATGTAAGATTTTATCATGGGAGTTCTTAGGCAATGGCTAATTTGCCATAGAGCCTAGGCAATGGCCTATGGGACTGACAGCTCTTGTCATAGAAGGCTGTGGGTCTTCCTATTCTTTGTATGGCAAGGAGGAATCTATAGTAGGCAAAAGGCTATGTTGTTTGACAGGCAGTCTTTAACATGGATTGGAAAGTCCTCTTGTGATTGGTCAACTTTGACCGATATGGAAATGAAGAAGACTTTGCCGTTTTTTTCCTCTCCCTATGGTATTACGGGATAGCGGCAATGTCAAATTGTCATAGAGTCTAGGCAAAGGGCTATGTTGTTGACAGGCAGTCTTTAACATGGATTGGAAAGTCCTCTTGTGATTGGTCAACTTTGACCGATATGGAAATGAAGAAGACTTTGCCGTTTTTTTCCTCTCCCTATGGTATTACGGGATAGCGGCAATGTCAAATTGTCATAGAGTCTAGGCAAAGGGCTATGTTGTTGACAGGCAGTCTTTAACATGGATTGGAAAGTCCTCTTGTGATTGGTCAACTTTGACCGATATGGAAATGAAGAAGACTTTGCCGTTTTTTTCCTCTCCCTATGGTATTACGGGATAGCGGCAATGTCAAATTGTCATAGAGTCTAGGCAAAGGGCTATGTTGTTGACAGGCAGTCTTTAACATGGATTGGAAAGTCCTCTTGTGATTGGTCAACTTTGACCGATATGGAAATGAAGAAGACTTTGCCGTTTTTTCTCTCCCTATGGTATTACCGGATAGGGAAGTTGAGGCTTACTAGGCACAGGTCAACACATGGTTATGTGTTGGAATGTAAGATTTTATCATGGGAGTTCTTAGGCAATGGCTAATTTGCCATAGTGCCTAGGCAATGGCCTATGGGACTGACAGCTCTTGTCATAGAAGGCTGTGGGTCTTCCTATTCTTTGTATGGCAAGGAGGAATCTATAGTAGGCGAAAGGCTATGTTGTTTGACAGGCAGTCTTTAACATGGATTGGAAAGTCCTCTTGTGATTGGTCAACTTTGACCGATATGGAAATGAAGAAGACTTTGCCGTTTTTTTCCTCTCCCTATGGTATTACGGGATAGCGGCAATGTCAAATTGTCATAGAGTCTAGGCAAAGGGCTATGTTGTTGACAGGCAGTCTTTAACATGGATTGGAAAGTCCTCTTGTGATTGGTCAACTTTGACCGATATGGAAATGAAGAAGACTTTGCCGTTTTTTTCCTCTCCCTATGGTATTACGGGATAGCGGCAATGTCAAATTGTCATAGAGTCTAGGCAAAGGGCTATGTTGTTGACAGGCAGTCTTTAACATGGATTGGAAAGTCCTCTTGTGATTGGTCAACTTTGACCGATATGGAAATGAAGAAGACTTTGCCGTTTTTTCTCTCCCTATGGTATTACGGGATAGCGGCAATGTCAAATTGTCATAGAGTCTAGGCAAAGGGCTATGTTGTTGACAGGCAGTCTTTAACATGGATTGGAAAGTCCTCTTGTGATTGGTCAACTTTGACCGATATGGAAATGAAGAAGACTTTGCCGTTTTTTCTCTCCCTATGGTATTACCGGATAGGGAAGTTGAGGCTTACTAGGCACAGGTCAACACATGGTCATGTGTTGGAATGTAAGATTTTATCATGGGAGTTCTTAGGCAATGGCTAATTTGCCATAGAGCCTAGGCAATGGCCTATGGGACTGACAGCTCTTGTCATAGAAGGCTGTGGGTCTTCCTATTCTTTGTATGGCAAGGAGGAATCTATAGTAGGCAAAGGCTATGTTGTTTGACAGGCAGTCATTAACATGGATTGGAAAGTCCTCTTGTGATTGGTCAACTTTGACCGATATGGAAATGAAGAAGACTTTGCCGTTTTTTCTCTCCCTATGGTATTACCGGATAGGGAAGTTGAGGCTTACTAGGCACAGGTCAACACATGGTTATGTGTTGGAATGTAAGATTTTATCATGGGAGTTCTTAGGCAATGGCCTATGGGACTGACAGCTCTTGTCATAGAAGGCTGTGGGTCTTCCTATTCTTTGTATGGCAAGGAGGAATCTATAGTAGGCGAAAGGCTATGTTGTTTGACAGGCAGTCTTTAACATGGATTGGAAAGTCCTCTTGTGATTGGTCAACTTTGACCGATATGGAAATGAAGAAGACTTTGCCGTTTTTTTCCTCTCCCTATGCTATTACGGGATAGCGGCAATATCAAATTGTCATAGAGCCTAGGCAAAGGGCTATGTTGTTTGACAGGCAGTCTTTAACATGGATTGGAAAGTCCTCTTGTGATTGGTCAACTTTGACCGATATGGAAATGAAGAAGACTTTGCCGTTTTTTCTCTCCCTATGGTATTACCGGATAGGGAAGTTGAGGCTTACTAGGCACAGGTCAACACATGGTTATGTGTTGGAATGTAAGATTTTATCATGGGAGTTCTTAGGCAATGGCTAATTTGCCATAGAGCCTAGGCAATGGCCTATGGGACTGACAGCTCTTGTCATAGAAGGCTGTGGGTCTTCCTATTCTTTGTATGGCAAGGAGGAATCTATAGTAGGCAAAAGGCTATGTTGTTTGACAGGCAGTCTTTAACATGGATTGGAAAGTCCTCTTGTGATGGTCAACTTTGACCGATATGGAAATGAAGAAGACTTTGCCGTTTTTTCCTCTCCCTATGGTATTACGGGATAGCGGCAATGTCAAATTGTCATAGAGCCTAGGCAAAGGGCTATGTTGTTGACAGGCAGTCTTTAACATGGATTGGAAAGTCCTCTTGTGATTGGTCAACTTTGACCGATATGGAAATGAAGAAGACTTTGCCGTTTTTTTCCTCTCCCTATGGTATTACGGGATAGCGGCAATGTCAAATTGTCATAGAGTCTAGGCAAAGGGCTATGTTGTTGACAGGCAGTCTTTAACATGGATTGGAAAGTCCTCTTGTGATTGGTCAACTTTGACCGATATGGAAATGAAGAAGACTTTGCCGTTTTTTTCCTCTCCCTATGGTATTACGGGATAGCGGCAATGTCAAATTGTCATAGAGTCTAGGCAAAGGGCTATGTTGTTGACAGGCAGTCTTTAACATGGATTGGAAAGTCCTCTTGTGATTGGTCAACTTTGACCGATATGGAAATGAAGAAGACTTTGCCGTTTTTTTCCTCTCCCTATGGTATTACGGGATAGGGAAGTTGAGGCTTACTAGGCACAGGTCAACACATGGTAATGTGTTGGAATGTTAGATTTTATCATGGGAGTGCTTAGGCAATGGCTAATTTGCCATAGAGCCTAGGCAAAGGGATATGCGACTGACAGCTCTTGTCATAGAAGGCTGTGGGTCTTCCTATTCTTTGTATGGCAAGGAGGAATGTATAGTAGGCAAAAGGCTATGTTGTTTGACAGGCAGTCTTTAACATGGATTGGAAAGTCCTCTTGTGATTGGTCAACTTTGACCGATATGGAAATGAAGAAGACTTTGCCGTTTTTTTCTCTCCCTATGGTTATACGGGATAGGGAAGTTGAGGCTTACTAGGCACAGGTCAACACATGGTTATGTGTCGGAATGTTAGATTTTATCATGGTTTGATGTTCCACACATGGTCGCTACTTGACTATTTGGCTTGATGTCAATTGTATTACACAGGAGACGTTTTGCTGAATAGCTGTCGGAGACCCCCCTTCTCTGCCTATGCAGGATCGCCCACCTTCGGGTGGACTTAACCTGCTTGCTGCAATCGGGTTGGGGGCATTCCTCCGATAGACGGGTGACGACCGCCTTGGCGGAAGGCTTGCTGAAGGCTTGAGGAGGATTTCTTCTTGGGAGAAAAAGTGAGTCAAGAATGCCATTCACCTTTGATTTTCCGAGCGGGGAAACCCAGCTGAAGAACACCGTAAGGATTGAAGTTGAAGAAGAACATCGGAGCCTGAAGGATTTAAGATTCATCGTGGGGGAGATTCTGCTTGGCGTTTTCAACCTCAAGAATGAAGAAATTCTTTGCCTTCAGGACCAAGAGAGGAGGGGAGCATATACCATCACCTTCACCTCTCTCCATTGCTGTGAAAACATCTACGCAGTATTATCCAATAAAGAACTGAAAGAGGATAGACTTGATGGCCTCAAGTTTTTTCTTTTATATGGGTTGGAGGACGTCCCGCTGGTCGTCCACCTGTTTAACCCATTTATTGATACCGCAGACATTGTCACCTTTCTGCAGCGGTATTGCACCGAGGTCCGCTTCTCCCATTTAATTAAGGGTGGACTCGGACACTGGAATGGGAAAAAGAAATTTTTTGTGAAGTTTCGTAAAGACCCGGATGGAATCGGTGGATTTATGCACCCTCCGTCAAATTTTCACATTGGAAGAAACAGGGGATACCTTTTTTACCCTGGTATGCCCTTGTACTGCCGCAACTGTAACCGCTTTGGACATACAAGAGAGTCCTGTCCGGACGCTAAGATGACCCGGTGTAATAAGTGTGGTCGACCGGGTCATATTGCTGTTGTATGCACACAAAAACAAATGTGTAATATGTGTGGGCAGGAAGGCCACAAGTATAGAGATTGCCCCAGAAAGGCTAAGAGACAGGGCGCCGGGGCTGAGCGGGCAGAGAAATCCAGTGCGAGGTCTGAGCAGGTGTCGACAGCGGTTGCCGTCCCAGCTAAGAAGACCTCGGGTAAGTCGGGTGAGTCGTCCGTACTGTCTGTGAATGGCAAAATGCCAGTTAAATCAAAACCGATAGTGGCGAGAAGGAGCTCAGTAGTCGGTCCTGAGAACGATTCGGTTGAATTGCCAACAACCGAGCACTCGATGAAGGTCCAGGAGGCTCGTAGGAAATCGGTTTCTGATTTAGGGAAAGGGATCGCCAAGCCATTGGTAATCCCTACCCATGAGAAGGCATTGTGCACACTGGCGGTGGGATCCGAGCAGCGTGCGATGAGGATCCCAGGTGTGGTGGTTTCGGAACAGACTTTTGCTGTACCAGCAGTGCTGGGGTCTGTGTCAAAGGGCGGAAACACCAGCCGCCGGGCATCATTGATGGAGTCGGAGCAAGGGTCCGAAGGTTCATCAGCGGAAAACCCTGCCATGACGATTCCAGATGCCACCTGTGAAGAGCAATGGATAAAAGCTGAGCGAAAGAAAAAGTCCAGGAGAAGGTCGCGCCGTGGCCAGAAGGAGGTTCCGGGAGTGTCTGGGATGGAGAAGTCTGTCTTGGAGGGTCCTGGTGGTCCGAAGGTCAGTGGAGTGGCTCATGTATCTCAAGGAAAAGAGGAGGAAGATCAACATCCTGCAGAGAAGCGTCTGCGAATTGAGAAAGACAGTGTTCAAAAGAAACAGTTTTCGTTGTCTTCAAGTTCAAGCGAAGGAGAACTCCAGATCGTGGTGGACGCATGCTATGTATCTTCCCCGGATCCGGTAAATTTTGCTGATCCTCCCTCTCCTCAACAAGGATTGGGGGGTTCTCAATATATCCCCTGCTTTGAATTCGATATGGACACTGTTCCTTTATAAGTTTTCATAATGACTTCTCTTAAACTTTCCTCACTAAATGTGAGATCCATAAAGAGCCCTAGCCGTAGGGCGGCTTTATTCTCCTACCTTGAGACTTTGGACTTTGATATATGTTTTTTACAGGAGTGTGCAATTGAAAGCAGTACGGACTATACTCACCTGAAAAAAGATTGGAAACTGGGACTGTCCGTTTGGTCCGGTTCAAATGAGAACAAGTGCGCAGGAGTGGGAATACTGTTTCGTGGAACCCACACCTCTATTCAGACTGTCACTGAAATTTTACCTGGTCGAGCGGTTTTAGTACATGTGTTTTTTAAGGGTCTTTTTTTACGTCTTTTAAATATTTATGCCTCTCCTGATAAGCAGGATAGGGCTGATCTTTTTGAAATGTTACCATTGTTTGCTGTTGGGTCATCTCCTCTACTAGTAGGCGGAGACTTTAATTGTGTCTTTGCAGGTGAACATCGACAAGGAGGTGACCCTAACAATAGAGACCGAACATCTTATCTGTTAAAAAATTTTATTGACGATTTTAGGCTAAAAGATAGTTTTAAAATGCTTTTTACCAACCCTGATACAACATGGTCAAATGGGAGGATACAGTCCAGAATTGATTTTATATTTTTATCCGAGGCTTTTAACCCTTTTAAATGTGATCTTTTAATTAACGTGTTTTCAGATCATAAGGTTTTATGTGCTCACCTAGAAATCTCCGGGGAAAAAAGGGTAAATGGAGGTCTCTGGAAACTAAATCTTCAATTGCTGGATGATCCCCAATTGTGTGACCGGTTTAAACGGACCTATCAATGTTGGCAGAATGCACGTAATCCCCGTGATTCAATGCTACATTGGTGGGAGGGTGTTAAGCCAAAAATCAAAGCATTTTTTGTCAAAGCGGGTAAGATAGCCGCAAAACGGAAAAAACAATGGTTTTATATTTTAAATTTAAGATTACAAGCGCTTTTAAAAATGCAAAGTGTCGATATTGATGTTGACCATGATATTTTTTCCTTAAAAGCGGAAATCAAGAAGCTGATCGACAAAAAAGGTAAAGAAATAATCTTTAATGCACATGTCCAGCACCTAGAAGAAGGCGAGAAATGTTCTAGGTTTTTCTTTAAAAAAGTTATGGACAAAAAAGAACTCATTTCCTCACTTGATGGTAAAACTAAAATGAGTGAAATTTTAGACATTGCATTTAATTTTTATCAGCTTCTATTTAATGAAAAAAGTATCGATGCCTCTATTTTAAAAGATTGTTTGAATGTTTTAGAGTGTAAATTAAGTGTTTTAGATCAAGAGCTTTTATCCAAAGATATCACCATTGAAGAACTGCTAATGGTTTTTAAAAGCTTTTTATTTGGTAAAACCCCTGGTGAGGATGGCCTACCAGTGGAATTTTATTTACACTTTTGGGACCTTTTAAAAGACGATCTTTTATTATTGTATAAAGAGGTTTTTACTGTTGATATTTTACCCCCTTCCTGGAGAAGAGGGATTGTGTCTTTAATTTTTAAAAAGGGCAACAAGGAGAGCCTAGAAAACTACAGGCCTATTACTCTCCTAAATGTCGATTATAAAATCATGGCCAAACTTATTGCTTCACGTTTAAAACCTTTTGCTGAAAAGTTAATCCATCCAGACCAGGTATGTGGGATTCCTGGAAGAAGCATGTCTGAATCCCTCAATATAATACGTGATGTTATCTGGTACTGTAAAGAAAGAAAGTTAAATCTTGCTATTTTATCCATTGATTTTGAGAAAGCTTTCGATCGCCTTTCTCATTCTTTTCTTTTTAGCATTTTGGAAAAAATGGCAATACCTGATATTCTTTTAAAAAGCATAAAGGTTTTATATAGGTCCTGTTTTAATCAAATTTCTATTAATGGCTTTTTAACCCAGCAGGTAATTTTAAAGTCAGGGGTGAAACAGGGATGTCCCTTATCCCCCTTTCTGTTTATTTGTGCGATTGAACCTCTTTTAATTCTTTTAAGATCTGATAAAGTCATTCGAGGTATTCATGTCCCCGGTGGAGGAGGACGACAAGCTAAAGTGTTAAGCTATATGGATGATGTCACTGTTTTATGCTCTTCCTCCTACTCCTTAAAAAGAGCACTTTTTCAGACGTCCATTTTCTGCTGTGCGTCTGGTTTTAAGTTAAACTTACACAAATGCAATTGTCTGGGTATAGGGGTGTGGGATGAGTCTCTCACCCCTGAAATCAGTGTTAAACAGGATCATATCAAAATTTTAGGAATTGTTTTTAATGCTGCAAATACAAGCACCCCAAATTGGGATTCAGTTTTAATAAAAATGGAAAGGAAGGTTTTAATGTGGAATTTGAGAAAGCTCACAATGGAAGGGAAAGTTTTAATCATAAAAATGATTCTATTACCTATTATGCTCCATGTGGCTCTGGTTTTCCCTCCTTCTTACTTATACATAAGAAAACTCACCAGGGTATGTTTTAAGTTTTTGTGGGGTTCAACAATGGAGAAATTAAAGAGAGATTATATGTATAAAGAGAAGATAAATGGCGGTAAAGATGTTCCCAACCTTCTTTTATTCTTTTATGTTAAATATTTCTGCTTTTGTTTTAAACTTTTAAATACGGATGGAATTTTTAGTTGCTTTCTTAAATATGCAGCAGGTATGATTTTTAAACATTGGTTCCGGGTTCCTTTGAATTCACCTGTATTATTATGTCCCCCAAAGCACTATGTGGTACTTGAAAAGGCAATTAGATCCTTCCGCCTGAAAGAGGTCAACTCTGAAATATTGGGGAATCAAAAACAGGTTACCAAGGTTTTAAAGAAAAATGATGAAATTGTTTTATCTGTTTCAAATTTTTCCCAGCAAAAATCTAAGAAAGTGTGGCGCAATGTGTTTGGGAAGTATCTTGCAAATGTCCACAAAGACCTCTCTTGGGCCATTGTCCACCAGTGCCTCCCCACGCGTGAATTCCAACATAAAAGGGGGATGTTGGCACGGGGGAAATGCCCGAGGAACTCATGCTGCAATGATGAGACCATATTACATGTGTTTTGGAATTGCCCCTATGCGCAAGAGCTCTGGAAAACAGTAGGACCTCTTTTTAAGCAAGTTGGGGATCTTAAGAATTTTAATTATCAAATGGTTTTATATGGTCTTTTTATTTGTCCATCCATAAAACAGTTTGAAATTTGTTGGATGATAATTAATTGTTTGAAAAATGCTATTTGGAAATGCAGAAATATTTTACTTTTTAAAACTGATGTTATCGATGTTAAAACCTGTATTCGAATTGCTTTTAGTCAAATGTATATTTATTTTTTAAGAGATAAAAAATATCTCGGAAATGAAAAAGCAATGTTAATTTGGGGGTTTAAACAATGGAATAATATTGTCAAGTAATTCTGTCAAATTTACTTGTCAAGAAATGTGAAAATATTATTTTCCTGTTTTAGTTCTGTAATTTATTATTATTGATTTTTTCTGATGATGTAATTATTTTTGTTGTTAATAAACTATTTAAAATCGGAAAATCGGCATTCCAAGATCGAGGAAGTTTGCTGGGTTCAGATAATTGACCCATGTCGGTTGTGATCTGATTGCTTCCTACGATCGTTATGGCTAGCCATGCCGATGTTCGTGTTCCGACCTTCCCTGAGGTGCGGATGAAAGATACTGTTAAGTTGGCAGTGGAGGAGAAATTTCGTGGAGAAAAAGGTCTACGCTTCATTGGAGAAAAGATTCTTTTTGGCCTTTGTGGTCTAAAGAAAGAGGATATTTTGTGCATCCAGGATTTTCCAAAGGCGGGTGTCTATGACGTTACCTTCGTAAGCCAAGTCGTCTGCCAGAATTTCCATCATGTTTATTCTCAGCATAAAGATGACCCTCTTCTGGAAGGTATCAAAGTTTCTTTGTTATACACCCAAGATACTAAGCTTTTGTTTGTACACATGTACAACCCACATGTGCCAAATGAAGACGTTTCTCTTTTTCTGCTGAGATTCTGCGAGTCAGTGAAATATATTGGCAAGGCTACAAATGAGTTGGGGGTGTGGAATGCTCGTCGAAAATTTGTGGTCGTCTTAAAAGCTGACGAGACCGGCCCTGGAGGCCAATCACACCCACCTGCAAATTTCATGATTGGCCCTAATAAGGGTTATCTTTTTTACAGAGATCAACCAAAATTTTGTAGGAAATGTCGATGTTATGGGCATGTTCAAGAAGATTGTAACATAGAAATATGTCGTCATTGTGGGTCTAAAGATCATGTTACAGCTGGTTGTGTATCAGAAATTTTTTGTACATTGTGTGGTAAAAGTGGGCATGTATACCGTGTTTGTCCAATGTCTTATGCAAATAGGACAAAAGTAGCCAGGCAGGTAAATGCTAATGAGGTCACTGTTTCACCTGCAGAACCTGAGGTGGAGGAGGTGAGGGTTCAGCGCAGCAGTGCAAGGGTTTCTGTTGCTACCACTGAAGGTCCTAGGTTTGAGGAGGAAAGTGTGAAACAAAAGCCTAGGTCTAATTTTCCTCCAGAGGCTGAAACTGGTGTTCCTAAGGCCAAGAAAAGTAGACAAACCAAAAAGGAAAAGAAAAAAGCTAAAAACCCAACACAGGATATTAATCAGTTTCCTTCCTCTGGGGAGGGCGTATCATCTGCTGATGACATGGAGGTTTCAGCTGAGTCATCTGGTGTGCAGTGTTCAGGGGTTAAACCACCACATGGATCTGAGTTTCATGATAATGGCTAAAATGTTTTCCTTTTATGACCCTTATCTTTAAAACTGGCTCCTTAAATGTCAGGAGCATAAAGAGTCCTCAGAGGAGGGCTGCTTTTCTCGATTACGTACAAACAATTGATTTCCATTTTTTATGTCTGCAAGAGTGTCATTTAAATTTTATGCCAAACTATGATTTATTAAAAACTGAATGGAGTTTAGGTCCATCGGTTTGGTCAGGTGGTAACGATGGTAAAGCTTCAGGTGTGGTTATTCTTTTTAAAGGTCATGATTTTAAAATTCAAGCAGTTCATGATATTATACCTGGGAGAGTGGTTTTGGTAAAAGTATCCTTTAATGGTATAAGTTTTCAAATTGTGAATGTGTATGCATCACCTGAAAAGGAATTAAGATCTGATCTTTTTGCTACTTTGAATTTGTTCTTACCTGGTTCTGAGCCAATGTTTGTATTGGGTGATTTTAATTGTGTTCTCCCCGGGGAGAAGAGGGCTGGGGGGGCTGTGAACATAACAATGGATAAATCAGCTAATTATTTAAAAAACATGGTATCTGATCTAGGTTTTACTGATGTGTGGGCAAAGTGCAATAAAAATCAACCTGGTTACACTTGGACAAATGGGAATGTAAGTTCAAGGATCGATTTTGCCTTTGTGTCGCAGAATTTGGATCCTATTAGTGCTACTTTGGTACAAAATATTTTTTCTGATCATTATTTATTATTGGTTAAGGTGTCATGCTTTGGAACACAAAAGGTTAATAAAAATTACTGGAAAATGAATGTGTCTTTACTAGATGACCCTGTGGTTATTGAGAATTTTAAAAATAAATATTCTCAGTGGAGAAAACAAAAATCACCACAAGAAAGCTTTATGTGTTGGTGGGAGAAAATAAAGTTAAAAATTAAAGATTTTTTATCTCCTGTGGTAAAGAAAAAGCTAAGGAAAGGAGAAGGTATTATTCTGTTTTGAATGCTCGTCTCCAAACTCTATACAAATTAAAAGAAGTTGGGATTGATGTTTCAAATGATATTGTCATGGTTAAAAAGGAAATTACCAAATATCTTGATCATAAGGGGAAGGAAATTATCTTTAATAGCCGAATTAAGTCTCTGGAAGAAAATGAGAAATGCACACAATTTTTTTTCAAAAAATTGCATTCTGGGAGAAAAAAAATTGAATGTTTAAATGGTCAAACCTCCATGGATGGTATACTTAAGGTGGCCACCGATTTTTACTCAGAGTTATTTAATGAAAAAGTTGTAGATCCGGTGTTTTTCAATGATTGTATAAGTAATATTGAAAGTGTTCTAGATGATTCTGATTGTGACACTTTGTCAAAGGTTTTTACTGAAAAGGAGATCTTAGAGGTCATTAAAAGTGCTACTAGGGGAAAAACCCCAGGTTTGGATGGTATTGCAAGTGAATTTTATATGAAATTTTGGGGAATGTTAAAGGAGGATTTGCTGGGTCTTTTTAGTGAATGTTTTTATGCGAAGGTTTTACCATCATCTTGGAGAAAAAGTGTTGTGGTTCTAATTCATAAAAAAGGTGATACTTCTGATATTAAAAATTGGCGCCCAATTTCTTTATTAAATTCTGATTATAAGTTTTTTGCTAAATTATTAACAAACAGGTTTAAGTTGGTAATTGAAAAAGTAATTCATTATAATCAGGTATGTGGGGTGCCCGGAAGGTGTATTTGGGATAATTTGTCCCTTATCCGGGATATAATATGGTATTCTAATGACCGTAAGCAAAATTTAGCAATTTTATCCTTAGATTTCGAAAAGGCGTATGATCGTGTTTCCCATCAGTTTTTACTTGCAGTGTTAAAGAAAATGGGGTTACCTGATGTTATGTTAAATCAAATCCATGCACTTTATCGTCAAACTGTGTGTGAAATTCAAATAAATGGTAATAGGACACGTGAAATTCCCCTTTTGAGTGGTGTTAAACAGGGATGTCCATTGTCCCCTATCTTATTTATATGTGCATTAGAACCATTGTTATGTGCTTTGAGAAAAGATAAAATGGTGAAAGGAGTTCCGGTACCGGGTGGTAACGGTGTTCAAATTAAAGTTGTGTCATACATGGACGATGTAACCATTTTCTGTGAAAAGCCGGCCGCAATTCAAAGAGCTCTTTTGTTAACAAAATTTTATTGTCAAGCATCTGGGTTTAAGCTAAATGTAAATAAATGTGAGTGTTTGGGGATAGGTAATTGGGAAAATGTTAATTGTGAAGTGACAATACAAGACAAAGGAATAAAAATTTTAGGAATTCTTTTTGGTGCAGAAAATGATGGTCAACCTAATTGGGATATTTTACTAGGAAAAATGCAGAAAAAATTACAGTATTGGTCACTTAGAGGGCTGACAATGGAAGGGAAAACCTTAATTGTTAAGTCAGTATTGTTGCCAATGATGTTGTATATTGCAATGATTTTTCCACCTTCTACTCTAAATATGAAGAGAATAATTAGATTATGTTTCATTTTCCTATGGAATTCTAAGATGGAAAAGTTAAGTCGAATAAAGGTTATTAGAGCAAAGAAAATGGTGGAAAAAATTTTCCTGATTTTGAAAGATTCCTGTATGTTAAATTCTTTTGTTTTATTTATCGAAATCTTAAAAAATTTGAAATTCAATCTTGTTTTATATCTTATTGTGCTGGAGCTTTCTTTAGAAAATATAAATTATGTACTTTCCCTTTGACAATTCCAGTTTTAATGAATGTTTCCTCCCAATACATTTTATTGGAAAAAATCTTTAAAAAATATGTTTTAAGTGATGCCCCTAAGGACTTTTTATCTGACCAAAAGAAATTAACGAAATGGATCCAATCTAAAGAGGATGTTATTATTGTGGACAATTCTTCTGTTGAACAAAGCAAAAGGATTTGGAGAAATGTGTCAGAAAAGCAAATGGAAAATCATCAAAAAGACTTAGCATGGTCAATTGTGCATAATTGTTTACCCACTAGGTCTTTTCAGTATATGAGGCGCTCGGATACAACCAAAGTGTGTCCTAGAGAAAAATGTAGATATGAAGAAACTGTTCAACATGTTTTTTGGGATTGTGTTTATGCTAAGTTTGTATGGGGAAAATTGTTTGTTTTATTGTATAATGTTTTTGATGTAAAAAACTTTGATATGAATGATGCATTTTTTGGTACCTTAGAATGCAATAATAAGGATAAAAAACTACGTGCATGGTATACTGTAAACTGCATGAAGGAATCACTGTGGAAAGTTCGTAATATACTTTTGCTTAAACGTGATAACATAACTCCAGAGCAATGTATTGGATTATGTCTAGCAAAAATGTATTTGTATTTTCTAAGAGATGTAAAACATTTAGGGAAGACTAATGCTGAATTTCTATGGAGACCTACATCTTGGAATATGTTAGTTTTGTGAAAAAAAATGTGTTTCTTTATGTTTCTTTTTGTTTGTTTTTTCTGTAAATAAAGTTAATGAAAGAAAGAAAAAAAAATGGCTATTTGCCATAGAGGCTAGGCAGAGGGTTGTTTGACTGACACTCTTTGGCATAGAGTGGAAAGTCCTCTTGTGATTGGTCAACTTTGACTGATATTTAAATGAAGGAGGCTTGGTGGGTTGTTCTCTCCCTATGGTATTTTGGGATAGCGGCAATGTCAAATTGTCATAGAGCCTGTACAAAGGGCTATGTTGTTGACAGGCAGTCTTTAACATGGATTGGAAAGTCCTCCTGTGATTGGTCAACTTTGACTGATATTTAAATGAAGGAGGCTTGGTGGGTTGTTCTCTCCCTATCGTATTATGGGATAGCGGCAATGTCAAATTGTCATAGAGCCTGGACAAAGGGCTATGTTGTAGAAAGGCAGTCTTTGACCTGGGTTGGAAAGTCCTCTTGTGATTGGTCAACTATGACTGATATGGAAATGAAGAGGACTTTGTCGTTTTTGTCTCCCTATGGTATTACGGGATAGGGTAGTTGAGGCGTCCTAGGCAAAGCTCAACAAATGTCTATGTGTTGTAATGACATTTTATCATGGGAGTCCTTGGGCAATGGCTAATTGAAGGAGACTTGGTGTGTTGTTCTCTCCCTATGGTATTACGGGATAGCGGCAATGTCAAATTGTAATAGAGTCTAGGCAAAGGGCTATGTTGTTGACAGGCAGACTGTGGCCTGGATTGGAAAGTCCTCTTTGGATTGGTCAATTTTGACTGATATGGAAATGAAGGTGATTTGGTGGGTTGTTCTCTCCCTATGGTATTAAGGGACAGCGGCAATGTCAAATTGGGGCTATGTTGTTGACAGGCAGTCTCTGACCTTGGTTGGAAAGTCTGCTTGTGATTGGTCAACTATGACTGATATGGAAATGAAGGAGACTTGTGGGTTGTTCTCTCCCTATGGTATTACGGGATAGCGGCAATGTCAAAATGTCATAGAGTCTAGCCAAATGGCTATGTTGTTGACAGGCAGTATTTGACCTGGATAGAAAAGTCCTCTTGTGATTGGTTAAATTTGACTGATATGGAAATGAAGGAGACTTGGTGGGTTTTTTCTCTCCCTATGGTATTACGGGATAGCGGCAATGTCAAATTGTCATAGAGCCTAGGCAAAGGGCTATGTTGTGGACCTGGATTGGAAAGTCCTCTTGTGATTGGTCAACTTTGACTGATGTGGAAACGAAGGAGACTTGGTGGGTTGTTCTCTCCCTATGGTATTACGGGATAGCGGCAATGTCAAATTGTCATAGAGTCTAGGCAAAGGGCTATGTTGTTGACAGGCAGTCTTTGACATGGATTGGAAAGTCCTCTTGTGATTGGTCAACTTTGACTGATATGGAAATGAAGAGGATTTGGTGGGTTGTTGATTTGGGATAGGGAAGTTGAGGCTTACTTGGCACAGCTAAACACATAGTTATGTGTCTGTGCAAAGGGCTATGTGACTGACAGCTCTTGTGCATTTTATGCCAGGGATGAGCGGGAGGCATAAGGAACAGCAGGCAAGAAGCAGCTGTGAGAAGAAGATTGCTCCTGGAAGTCAGGGTCCCCATTTATGGGGGGGGTGGCTTTCAGTGGTTTGGTGGGCTGCAGCTCCCAAGCACGACACCTGGCTGAGCCGCTAGTGCTCTCAACCTCTGATTCTATTCCCAGAGCTACATCTGGTATAATTACCGAATGTAGAAGGCATCTCGTATGTCAATTAAAGGTATTATTATTTACTTGGTGGGGAGAGACCAGGAGAGGGGAGGCCCCGGGCTGCTGTATCCTCCTCCCAAGACCTTCCTGTCCTGTACCCATACATCTGGGATAATGAGCGAATGCAGAAGGTGCCTCAGGGGGGGGGTTGGTAATTGCACTGCGGCTGGAACCGGTGAGCAAGGTTTTGGGGAGCAGTGCCTGAGCCTTTACAGCAGTGAGAGAGAGATCATGGCCCCATAGGAGCAATGGCACCGCATATCCGCAGAAAGTTCATGCTGGAAGCGCCGCTGTACTACAGAAAGCACAGAATGTGGCAGCTAAAGGATCCAGCAGCAGAGAGCCAGGGAGGAGAAATCAAGCACCTCTTAATGGATAGTCGCCCTGTCGCCTTTTCTGTAGAGGAGCAGAAGCAGAGTTTCTGTAAGTTATTTCTTAATAAAGACTTTTCTATTTTAAAGTATAATTTGTGTTGGTGTTTATTTTCGTTGTGTACTAACACATTTGTTTAAAAAAATTTTTTGGATGTTACTGGTCCTTTAAAAGATCCAATCCCTGTGTTTGGTTACTTGCCAGTGACTGTACGATTTGAATCAAATACTGCAAAATGTGACTTTTACATTGTGAATAAGGGAACTGCTATACTTGGAAGGGATCTCTTTTGCTGCATTAAACCTACAATTAGTTGATGGTCTCATTACTACAACACCAGTGCCTGACACACAGCCAGTGTCTAACACTTCACCACAAAGCAACACTTCACTGGGTTGTGCAAAGGAATTTATACACAAAGTTAAGTCGAGACCAGATATAAAACCAGTACCATTCCCTGATTCAACATGGGAAAAACTTGCTATTGATATTGTCGGTCCTTATACAGATGCTCCTATAGACTATAGATTTACTATAACCTTGATAGACTATTACAGTAAATGGACAGACATTGCATTTGTTTCTCATATAACATCAGCTACAGTAATAACATTTCTGTCTACAGTCTTCAGCAGAGAAGGTAATCCAAAGGAGTTAATATCAGACAACGGACCACAGTTTGTCTCATATGAGTTTGAATCCTTTCTGAGAGAGAGGAATATTGTGCATAGGAAATCTTCAGTGTATTACCCACAAGCAAATGGAGAAATCGAGCGATTCAACAGAAGTCTGAAAGAAACACTACAGACAGCAAATCTTACTGGGAAATCTTGGAAAGTATTTACAATAGAGTTCCTACATAACTAAAGAGCAACATGCCATGCAACAACCCAATCATCTCCAGCTGAATTATTACATGGCAGACAGATGTGCACTAAGTTACATGTTGCAGACATCAAACTTCCACAAAATACTGTGCCTACAAAATCATCTACTGCTGACATTGTGAAACGTCAATAAGCCAAATGCAAGGCTTATACTGACAGAAACAATGGTGCCAGAGAAGTGCACTTTCATCCTGGATCTTTAGTCAGAATTAAGAAACCAGGAATACTGAAACAAGGACAATCTAAATTTACTACACCACTTAAAGTGAGACGCCAGCGAGGACCATACACATATGAACTGTCTGATGGACGCATATAGAATACAAGTCGTCTTGCTCCTGTTAGATATGAATTTGGAGAAGCTTCATTTGATGAAGAACATTTTCCTACTTCTGATGTCAACTGCAATAGGCCTGAAGAAAGTGAACCTATAAGGCGTACTGAGAGAATCACAAAACTACCTGCATGGACCCATGTGATGTGAATAATGTATATTATTGCTTTAAGAAGCATTGTTGTTGTTTATTACATTTGCACAAATGCTTTTCTACTATAGGGGGAATATGTGGTGTTTATACAAATGGCCTGTAGGTGTCACTGTGCTCAGACTTATTGCTGGAAGTTTACAAGTGACAGTTACTCTTGTGTAATGGCTGCATGAGTCTCTGCTAATAAAGTTATACTCTCCTCATCCTCGGCTACACAAACACAACCATTTACTTCACTCATTTGTTAGAAGAAATAAAAAGCGTCGGTTTCATTGCAGAGACCGTGGGAAGATGATGAGAATGAAATAGAAATAAGAGAAGAGATAACGCTCAATGTAGTGACTTTATAGAAGAAACAATGACTGTTGCTTTGTACACATAATAATAATAATAATAATAATAATAATAATAATAATAATAATAATAACAAGAGTTTCTGTACAATATAATAAGAACTGCAGTTTATTAGGTTTCACAAAGGGTTAAAGACATTGATTGAAGGAGAGGGAGGAGACAGACAACGTCATTTCCGGTTCCCAGCCGTTACAGAACTATAAACACGTGTGTGATTAGAACTTGCTGAAATAATAAAGTTGCCTTTCACGTCACGAGCGGCCGCAGGAGGGCGTGTCATACTTATCTCAGTCACTGATTGGCTGTACAGGGCGAGTTCATTACACTGAGGGGGGACAGTAAGTAGCACATCAGTCTCACACACACACGGGCTGAGATAAACCTCACAGACTCACTGCACCCCCATGATCACAATGAAACACCAAATCGCCGCTGAGCAGAACCTCCGACCCCATTCCCCTCCTCTGTCCCTCCCACTCTCGCTCTCTGCTCACGCCCCAGGGACACGTCACCATAACATTCCGCTATAGCCCCGCCCATAGTAACCGCCGCGCTTCCTTGGCAACAGAAAAGTCCAGTGCGAAGTTTATCGGATGAAATTTGTGTGACTGCGACTGTCGGTACCGAATCAAACTGACTGGAAGAGACAGCAGCGAATCCTCTCGGGTGAGGGAGACTGGGGCTGAAAGAGACTGGGGGTGAAAGAGACTGGGGGTGAAAGAGACTGGGGGTACAGGAGACTGGGGGTGAAAGAGACTGGGGGTGAAAGAGACTGGGGGTACAGGAGACTGGGGGTGAAAGAGACTGGGGGTACAGGAGACTGGGGGTGAAAGAGACTGGGGGTACAGGAGACTGGGGGTGAAAGAGACTGGGGGTACAGGAGACTGGGGGTGAAAGAGACCTGGGGGTACAGGAGACTGGAGTGAGGGAGACTGGGGGTGAAAGAGACTGGGGGTGAAAGAGACTGGGGGTACAGGAGACTGGGGGTTACAGGAGACTGGAGTGAGGGAGACTGGGGGTGAAAGAGACTGGGGGTGAAAGAGACTGGGGGTACATGAGACTGGGGGGTACAGGAGACTGGAGTGAGGGAGACTGGGGGTGAAAGAGACTGGGGGTGAAAGAGACTGGGGGTACACTGGGGGTACAGGAGACTGGAGTGAGGGAAGACTGGGGGTGAAAAGAGACTGGGGGTGAAAGAGACTGGGGGTGGAGACTGGGGTTGAGGAGACTGGGGTGACTGGGGGTGAAAGAGACTGGGGGTGGGGTACAGGAGACTGGAGTGAGGGAGACTGGGGGTGAAAGAGACTGGGGGTACAGGAGACTGGAGTGAGGGAGACTGGGGGTGAAAGAGACTGGGGGTACAGGAGACTGGGGTGAGGGAGACTGGGGGGTGAAAGAGACTGGGGGTACAGGAGACTGGAGTGAGGGAGACTGGGGGTGAAAGAGGGACTGGGGGGTGAAAGAGACAGGAGACTGGAGTGAGGGAGACTGGGGGTGAAAGAGACTGGGGGTACAGGAGACTGGAGTGGGGAGACTGGGGGTGAAAGAGACTGGAGTGAGGGAGACTGGGGTGAGGGAGACTGGGGGTGAAAGGAGACTGGGGGTGAAAGAGACTGGGGGTACAGGAGACTGGGGTGAAAAGAGACTGGGGGTACAGGAGACTGGGTGAGGAGACTGGGGGTGAAAGAGACTGGGGGTACAGGAGACTGGAGTGAGGGAGACTGGGGGTGAAAGAGACTGGGGTGGAGGGAGACTGGGGGTGAGGGAGACTGGGGGTGAAAGAGACTGGGGGTGAAAGAGACTGGGGGTACTGGGGTGAAGAGACTGGGGGTACTGAGGGAGACTGGGGGTGAAAGGAACTGGAGGGAAGACTGGGGGCTGAAAGAAGGACTGGGGGTACAGGAGACTGGAGTGAGGGGAGACTGGGGGTGAAAGAGACTGGGGGTACAGGAGACTGGAGTGAGGAGGACTGGGGTGAAAGAGACTGGGGGTACAGGAGACTGGGGGTGAAAGAGACTGGAGTGAGGGAGACTGGGGGTGAGGGAGGACTGGGGGTGAAAGAGACTGGGGGGTGAAAGAGACTGGGGGTGAAAGAGACTGGGGGTACAGGAGACTGGGGGTGAAAGAGACTGGGGGTTGAAAGAGACTGGGGGTTACAGGAGACTGGGGTGAAAGGAGACTGGGGGATACAGGAGACTGGAGTGAGGGAGACTGGGGGTGAAAGAGACTGGGGGTGAGAGAGACTGGGGGTACAGGAGACTGGGGTGAAAGAGACTGGGGGTGAAAGAGACTGGGGGTGAAAGAGACTGGGGGTACAGGAGACTGGGGGTGAAAGAGACTGGGGGTGAAAGAGGCTGGGGGTACAGGAGACTGGAGTGAGGGAGACTGGGGGTGAAAGAGGCTGGGGGTACAGGAGACTGGAGTGAGGGAGACTGGGGTGAGGGAGACTGGGGGTGAAAGAGACTGGGGGTACAGGTGACTGGGGGTACAGGAGACTAGGGTGAGGGAGACTGGAGTGGAGTGAGCGTGTGTTTATGTGAGTATTGAGGAGAGTATGTTGAGGGGAGTATTGAGGAGAGTGTGTAAGCGTGAGGCCATTTTTGCCCCTTGATCTAGGAATTATTTATCTTTATTCTTTGCAATTGGTCCTGCTTCATGGAAGGGAATTTTATTGGGTTTTGATGAAGCAATCATGTTTTTACCAACAGGCACCCAGCAATGGCTTCCCAGCCTCCAGGTGGCCTCCCCCCAATCACTGTAGGCAGAGTCAGTACAGGTAGGTGGTGCCACACATACTGTATCTACACAAATATCTGCTCCCACAAATAAGCAGGTTTTACTCTCAGCAGGTGCGGCCAGGGCATCTCCAGTCACTTCAGCTGGACGTGTTCAAGGGAGAACCAGGAAGTGGTCGCAGAGTCTGAGAAGCCGACTTTCCCAGCAACTGTCTGTTACAGGCTGTCCATGCCCCAGTGATGTGGCTCTTTTGGCCCATGAGCTGGTGGCGTTTGTGTCGACTGGTCTACGGGGATCTTGCCGGGAATCTTGGTTGGAACTATTGGAAGTTCTGAATCATATACGTCCTTTCCGAGACCACTTGTCTAGTGAGCGGCCAGTTCTCCTCCCAGTCCTTGACCAGCTGAACCGAGAGTACCAGCAGAACAGACGCATTCTGAGAGATCTGGACATTCCTGGCGCCATGAAAGCCTCCTTTCCTCTGGATCATTCCTCACTATTCCGACTTCCCAAGGACAGTGACTACAACTACCCATCTCAAGAGCTAGCTATCTATTTGCGTGAATTACCTCATTATGTTGGGGGTGTGGGAGTGGAGCTTGCAGAATATGAGTCTGTTTGGCGGAGCAATCGTGCCCCCATCACCCTGGCACTCAACACCGACCTACCTCTGAAGCTTGTCCCAGAATCAAAACTTCCAGCCAGAAGGTAAGATACTTACACTATTTTTAATACCAAGTGTCTGTGTCCTCAGGAAGGTCCCTCAGCTTCTGGTTATACCTCCGGCTCCCTTTGGCCATTCTGTTACTCCTTGGTCATTTTGTGCCTCGTTTTCCAGCCTGGTTCTCCTTGGCCATAGTGTTCCTTCTTGGCAAGTATGAGTCTCCTTCTCTAGCCCTGTCTCATTGGCCATTATCTGAATCCTTGGTCATTATGTGACTTCTTTTCCAGCCTTTGTCTCCTTGCCCATTCGGTCTCTCCTTGGTGTTCTCTCTTGGACGAGAGGGGAAGGAGTCTGGCAGCTGTAGTTAATACAAACTGTAGTGGGGAGAGTTGGCAGTTAGTAGCAAGTTGCACTTGTCTAGTCTTATGAAAGTATCATCAGGCAAATACATGTATATCATTAAGGGGGTTATTTATTATGGTTGAGTTGTTTTCCCAAAAAAAATTTGAGTTTTTGGTGGTACAGATGAAGCCACTTGGATTTGTGAGATAAATGCGTCATGACTCAGGGTTAATTGAAGAAACTGCGTTATCTAAAGTCATCTTAACTCATTTAATGCATTTAACCTTTCCATTAGCATACCAAAGCACCATTGTGAACAATGGTGAATGCTTTAATTAGATGGGATGTTGTGACGCAGTTTTCTGTGTTAAATGAGATAAATGGGATATCTGTGTTTAGTTATTCTGTGTCAAACAGACAAACCAAAGTGGCTGCATCTGTAGTTTTCAGTAAAAAACTTTCCTTTTAAAAAAAACCCCTCAAATGTTTGGAGATTTATTATGCCCTGAAGCTGGAAATAGCTCGAATCAGAAAATACTCCAGCTAAGATTTGTGGAGGCCATGTAGAAGTCAAGGGCAGAGGTCCCTTGTGTAGATATCAGGGTTTTAGATTTAAGACTATATAAGATATAAGAGATTATAGAACAGGACACTAGTACTGCTGTGTTGTAGAAGAAGCTCAAGGTTAAAGGCCATTCTGTTATTAGGGTTGTAGAATGTTTACACAGAACACGGAATCCATCTGTTGTCTCATGTCACAAGTATTCCTAGTGCAAGAAAGACACATATAGTTTCAGAAACCACAGCACTGATACCATTTTGGACGCTGAGCTGACACAGTAAGAGGTGCCGACTATGTAAATCCGGCCCTGGATGTAGCCGTGATGTAGACATGATGTAGCCATGGTGTAGAGATGATGTGGCTGTGATGTAGACATGAGGTAGCTGTAAAGTAGACATGATGTGGCTGTGATGTAGACATGAGGTAGCCGTGATGAAGACATGATGTAGACATGATGTGGCTGTGGTGTAGACATGATGTGGCTGTGAGGTAGACATGATGTAGTCGTGGTGTAGACTTGATGTGGCTGTGATGTAAACATGAGGTAGCCGTGATTTAGACATGATGTAGCCGTGGTGTAGACATGATGTGGCTGTGATGTAAACATGGGGTAGCCGTGATTTAGACATGATGTAGCTGGGGTGTAGACATGATGTGGCTGTGGTGTAGACATGAGGTAGCCGTGATGTAGACATGATGTAGCCGTGGTGTAGATATGATGTGGCTGTGGTGTAGACATGAGGTAGCCGTGATGTAGACATGATGTGGCTGTGATGTAGACATGAGGTAGTTATGGTGTAGACATGATGTAGCCGTGGTGTAGACATGATGCGGCTGTGATGTAGACATGATGTAGCCGTGGTGTAGACATGATGTGGCTGTGGTGTAGACATGAGGTAGCCGTGATGTAGACATGATGTGGCTGTGATGTAGACATGATGTAGCCATGATGTAGACATGATGTGGCTGTGATGTAGACATGAGGTAGTTATGGTGTAGACATGATGTGGCTGTGATGTAAACATGAGGTAGCCGTGATTTAGACATGATGTAGCTGTGGTGTAGACATGATGTGGCTGTGATGTAAACATGAGGTAGCCGTGATTTAGACTTGATGTAGCTGTGGTGTAGACATGATCTGGCTGTGATGTAGACATGAGGTAGCCGAGATGTAGACATGATGTGGCTGTGATGTAGACATGATGTAGCCATGATGTAGACATGATGTGGCTGTGATGTAGACATGAGGTAGTTATGGTGTAGACATGATGTGGCTGTGATGTAAACATGAGGTAGCCGTGATTTAGACATGATGTAGCTGTGGTGTAGACATGATGTGGCTGTGATGTAAACATGAGGTAGCCGTGATTTAGACATGATGTAGCTGTGGTGTAGACATGATGTGGCTGTGGTGTAGACATGAGGTAGCCGTGATGTAGACATGATGTGGCTGCGATGTAGACATGAGGTAGTTGTGGTGTAGACATGATGTAGCCGTGGTGTAGATATGATGTAGCCGTGGTGTAGATATGATGTGGCTGTGGTGTAGACATGAGGTAGCCGAGATGTAGACATGATGTGGCTGTGATGTAGACATGATGTAGCCATGATGTAGACATGATGTGGCTGTGATGTAGACATGAGGTAGTTATGGTGTAGACATGATGTGGCTGTGATGTAAACATGAGGTAGCCGTGATTAAGACATGATGTAGCTGTGGTGTAGACATGATGTGGCTGTGATGTAAACATGAGGTAGCCGTGATTTAGACATGATGTAGCTGTGGTGTAGACATGATGTGGCTGTGGTGTAGACATGAGGTAGCCGTGATGTAGACATGATGTGGCTGCGATGTAGACATGAGGTAGTTGTGGTGTAGACATGATGTAGCCGTGGTGTAGATATGATGTAGCCGTGGTGTAGATATGATGTGGCTGTGGTGTAGACATGAGGTAGCCGTGATGTAGACATGATGTGGCTGTGGTGTAGCAGTGATGTAGACATGATGTAGACATGATGTGGCTGTGATGTAGACATGAGGTAGTTATGGTGTAGACATGATGTGGCTGTGATGTAAACATGAGGTAGCCGTGATTTAGACATGATGTAGCTGTGGTGTAGACATGATGTGGCTGTGATGTAAACATGAGGTAGCCGTGATTTAGACATGATGTAGCTGTGGTGTAGACATGATGTGGCTGTGGTGTAGACATGAGGTAGCCGTGATGTAGACATGATGTGGCTGCGATGTAGACATGAGGTAGTTGTGGTGTAGACATGATGTAGCCGTGGTGTAGATATGATGTAGCCGTGGTGTAGATATGATGTGGCTGTGGTGTAGACATGAGGTAGCCGTGATGTAGACATGATGTGGCTGTGGTGTAGCAGTGATGTAGACATGATGTAGAGATGATGTAGCTGTGATGTAGACATGATGTAGCTGTGATGTAGACATGATGTAGCCGTGATGTAGACATGATGTAGACATGATGTAGCTGTGATGTAGACATGATGTAGTTATGATTTATGTTGTCCCACAGGCGGGTTAATGATCCGCTTCCAGAAGTAACGAGTGCGCCAGTCAGTGCGGAGCAGAGACAGAGAGAGATGAGTGGAGTGGCCGCAGCAGAGCTTCTCGTTGCCTACAGACACTTGGGGAAGAGCATCTTTCTCTATCTGAACAGAGCGGAGGCAAAGCAAAGCAGGTAATTCCTTGGTAATTGTAAATTGGTGTAATTGGGAGGAATAGGCACCTGCAGGGAGGGTTACAGGGAAGAGGAGGCAGCAGAAGCTTATCCAAGTTAAAGAAGAGAGGGAGGTTGGAGAGAAGAACTGGAGGCAACCAGAAAGCTCTGCACAGTAAGAACCAAGGGGAAAGGGAGAATGATCCTAGTAAAGGAGAGAGGAAAGGGAGAGGGTGCAATAGAGAGACAGACTCTAGTTTGAAAGGAGAGGAGGCAGCTGGGTGTAGGTGGGGGTTTCTTGCTGGGAGGGGTAAATTGAGAGGAAAGGAACTGCTGAAGGGGGCAATATGGAGGCTTTATTTAAAGAAACAGGGAATTGTGGGGTAACACTGGGTATTAACCATCTCTCCTGCTGCGTTTGTAGCCCCTATGACTTGTGGGTGACTTCTCCTACCCGCCTGCACCCCGAGCACTTTGTCTTCTCTCCATTTGGGATTCTACATGTTGACCCTCAAAGTGGGCACGAGGCACAGGAGCTGGGAGCCTGGCACCGGGAAGCTGTTCTGTGCAGAGCCTTGCGGAGCATCCCTTTCTGCAAATATTTCCTGATCAGGAGGATTTTCCTCAGGTAAGGGGGCAATTATATTCTCACAAGTGCCCCAGTGCATTTCCACTCTCTGCGCCCCCGGGACATTGGCAGTCATTACTCTTTGTCATACAAAGTTGCTTTTGGGAAGGGAACTGAGAGGATGATGATTTGCTGGATATATAAAGTATAGAGTCAAGGCAGATGGGAGGCAGGGACACATATTTCAGCTTTATGATTCTCTCAGCCAGTCCCCCAGTTATTGAAGTTCACTCCTTTTCCCTGACTGGCAGCTCTGATCTCAACTGCCACTTAGTTACAAAGGAAGATTAACCCTATTTAATCCAGGGAAATCTTTTCAGCCCATGAAACATAATCTCCATCATTTTGTACCATTTAAGCAACTTTATATATGTCATTAAGTACCAGCAGGAGTTATTTAAGTAGAATTGTAGAAATACATGTGATTGGTGCAAAGAGAATAAGACTCAAGGCTTCAAAAATAACATACGTTTGTAACGTGGGTTTGTATTTGTAAATAATTCATTATGTCTCGTTTCCTGGTTAAAATAATTATGATATTATCTTCCCTATACACAACACTGAGAAATGATTTCATTTACTGTATATTCAAACCACTAAACTAGATCAGGTCTAATCTAAATCCTAACCCTAAACTCCAGTACCCAACCCTATATCTACTGTATATACATATATGTTGATAGACAGACAGATGCCAGATAGATAGATAATAGATAGATAGATAGATAGATAGATAGATAGATAGATAGATAGATAGATAGATGATAGATAGATAATAGATAGATAGATAATAGATAGATAGATAGATAATAGATAGATAGATAATAAATAGATAGATAGATGATAGATAGATAGATAGATAGATAGATAGATAGATAGATAGATAGATAGATAGATAATAGATAGATAGATAATAAATAGATAGATAGATAATAGATCGATAATAAATAAATAGATAGATAGATAGATAATAGATAGATAGATAATAAATAGATAGATAGATAGATAGATAATAGATAGATAGATAATAAATAGATAGATAGATAGATAGATAGATAATAGATAGATAGATAATAAATAGATAGATATTCAGCACAGAGTAACAAGAAAGAGGTGCCTGGGTAAAAAAAAATGAGCATTAATGAAAAATGTGTGTTTACTGTTATGTAAAGTACATTGTGACGTCTCTCATTGTGTGTGTTGGGGGAAGGGTCATGCTATTGTGACCAAACGCTGGATGATGACTATCTCATAATGAAGTGGAATATTGTGTCATTTGTGCGGTTCAAACAGAAACCTGAGCACCGAGTGGCTTTGGCTGAGTAGTTGCACCTGCAGTGGGTGGGTGCCATTATTATTGGCCACCATTAACAATTTGAAAAAGACTTGGACCCACCCAAAATCCAAGGACAGGCCAATTTAAAAATGAAAAAGTCTTGATTATTCAAACAAACGTGTCAAAAAAATGCTTCCATGTTTTGTGCCCCCCTGTCCCTTAATCATAGAGTAAAGCAATGCACACAGGGAGTTATTTAAAGCGACACCAACCAATAGAAAGCAGGGGGCGGGACTGTTAAACTCTTTCAACTTATCACGTTGCAGATTTCATGAAAAACATTTACTTTATAACCTTAAACGGAGTCTGTACTAATAAAGCTGCTAATAATTGGGTTAATTGGGCTCCTTGATAGAACCAATTGTGTCTCTGAAGCTAAAACCCAATGCAGGGATCGGGATGGGACTTCCAAATGGGTTCTCTCTTCTAATCCAACCAAAAAGATCCAGAAACGTCTTTTTACATTCATTGATTGTGCACCAGACATTATTGATAGTTCCACCTTGGAGTGTTTTATTCTTCTTAATGCCACAATTTATCATCATTCACCTGAACCAGCCTGGGCTCCAGTTGGTCGTCCCATAGTGCCTGGAATTGGGTCTCTTCAACCCCTTGTCCAATGTCTTTCTGTTGTGCAGTTAACGACATGGCACCCGTCTTATATTGGGGTACCCGTCTTACCATTAGGTCACCCATCTTACCATTGGGGAACCCTTCTTACCATTGGGGCACCCATCTTACATTGGGGCACCGTCTTACCATTAGGTCACCCATCTTACCATTGGGAAACCCTTCTTACCATTGGGGCACCCGTCTTACATTGGGGCACCCGTCTTACCATTAGGTCACCCATCTTACCATTGGGGCACCCATCTTACATTGGGGCACCCGTCTTACCATTAGGTCACCCATCTTACCATTGGGGAACCCTTCTTACCATTGGGGCACCCGTCTTACATTGGGGCACCCGTCTTACCATTAGGTCACCCATCTTACCATTGGGAAACCCTTCTTACCATTGGGGCACCCATCTTACATTGGGGCACCCGTCTTACCATTAGGTCACCCATCTTACCATTGGGGAACCCTTCTTACCATTGGGGCACCCGTCTTACCATTAGGTCACCCATCTTACCATTGGGAAACCCTTCTTACCATTGGGGCACCCATCTTACATTGGGGCACCCGTCTTACCATTAGGTCACCCATCTTACCATTGGGGAACCCTTCTTACCATTAGGTCACCCATCTTACCATTGGGAAACCCTTCTTACCATTGGGAAACCCTTCTTACCATTGGGGCACCCATCTTACATTGGGGCACCCGTCTTACCATTAGGTCACCCATCTTACCATTGGGGCACCCGTCTTACATTGGGCAGCCATTAATGTCACTTCTCTGAATTCCTGTGTTCCACACCAGTTGGGTTAAGAATCTATGGGCTTCCATGTAAACAATGTATTCAAGGTGCCATGGAGATTTTGTTAAGACATAACTTTTTCTATTGTGTGGAACTGCCATGGGGGCAATGTCTGCTTCAGCATTTGCAAATCTTTGTGAACAGTGAATCCAATCCCTTTAAAGAACAGATCTGTTACTATGGTTACGCCTGATCTGGACTGATACTGGAGAAACGTGAAGCTGTATGACCCTAACCCTAATATCGGGATATTGAATTATGGGGCAATAGAGGAAAGATCAGTAGTACCACCCCCATTATTTTATCATATCTGTAGAACAGTTCCTTAGGTTTAAACGGATATGTTGGAATGTTGACGATTTTGTTCAGAGATCTTGTAATGTGCAGGGCCGACTCTTGTCTGGGGGTATTCCTTCCCATATATATATATATATATATACTCTTATATACTGATACATTTTATATTATTAGGGATTCTCCAACCTCTGCTGAGACCCCTACCTGTACTTTGACATTTTCTCAGGTTAAAATCATTGTACAAAGGACACACAGATGATATAGGGAGACCCTGTTCTAACATAACATTTATTACAATTTTACTGGTTGGTGTCACTTATTGTTCTTCATTATTACCATCCTTAATCCCATGCCCATCTTATCCTATCCTCCATCACCCTCCCACATCCTTCATCCCATCCCACATCAGGGAATGACTTTAGATTAGAGATGCACCAAATACACTATTTTGGATTCGGCTGAACCCCCAATCCTTCGGGAAAGATTTGGCTGAATACCGAACTGAATCCGAACTTTAATTTAAATATGCAAATCAGGTAGGGGGAAAGAAAGAGAGAGCCACACACACAACAAAATTATTTTACTTCCTTGTTTTGTGATTAAAAGTCACAATTTTAAGGATTCCATTTGGCTTGACATGACATTTGGCTGAATACCAAAGTGAATCCTGGATCTGGTGCATCCCAACTTTAGATTGTTAGAGCCTGGGGGTGTGGCTAGTGTTGTAGCATGCTCATAAGTGGGCGGTGACCAACTTGAATTATTACACAATAAATGACACGTATTGTGCAGGTAACGAAGCAGGTGGAACTGCCCCCAAGGTCGGGGAACTAGTAACCAAGACTAACTTGAGAACAGAATCCATTCAAGTCAGGGGGCTCCCGGGGGAAATCTGCATACACAGAACTCTATTCTCTTTCACTTGGAATCTGGGGTCTTTCTGTAATTTGGATAGGGTCGCCACCTGACCGGTTTTGACCCAAACAGCCTGGTATTTTGAAGGGCTGCCAGGTCAAAACTTCCTGCCTGGTTTTCCAAATATGGAAAACTGGGCAGGATTCCCTTGATTGACACGGCGATCAGCCAATTGCCAATTGGGACCCCCTGACATCACAGCCACACAAACCTACATCATGGCCCCGCCCACTGGTGTCACAGTCCCGCCCCCCTGCTACCCGAGGGGGGGGGGCAAAAAGCCCAAAAATACCTTTGTACCCCTCCATGGGAATCAGAGAGCGGGTGCAAATGAACTGCAAGAAAAGGCTTCTGCTCACTTCTTCACACAATTCTGTGAAGTTTTACCTGCAGTAAGATCTCAAAAGGGTTAACAAAAAACAATCACATATTGGATTTCCTTTTCATTTCCAAATAAGCTGAGAAATGGGACTGACGTTGAAATCACAGAGAAATTATCAATTTACTGGAATTCTGGGGATTGTTTTTTAGAAAAGTCAAAGCTACAGAGAAAGAGCGGAAAACATTAAATAGACTCAATGCCAGGCTGGGGCTGTAAAGGCCATTGATATCTCATCTTCTTCAGAGAGAGACTCAAAGAAAGCTGCCCAGAGACAAATCCACTGGCCTTAGTTTCATTCAAGGGGTTAATAGAGTTCACCACAGTTGGTCACAGGAAAAACTCTCTCTTCACTTCTATGGGATTTTAGGCTCATACAGAAGTGAAACTAAAGTTCAGCCTTTGGTAAATATTCTCCTGTAGAAATCATGTGCAAGTAAATCAGGGGTGCCCAAGCTTTTTGCAACGAGGGGCAGATTTGGTGAGGTGAAAAGGTGTGGGGGCCTCATTATTATTCATTTCATGATGTGTGTAAATGTGAAAACAGGCCGCAATTGGCCCCTGGGCCGCACTTGGGACATGGCTGAAGTAAATACAACGCTGTGTATCTGTTCAATTGCACTGAAATTTATTTTCACCTTTTGATACATATGTCCCTTATTATCAGACTGCAAAGAGCAATACAAGGGGTATTATTATTATTATTATTATTATACAAGCACCTGCCCATTGATTCAGTGGTCGTTTATGGGGGGCAAAGGCCCATGGGAGAGACCTGAGAATATTAACTGCCAATAGACTAATCAAAACACATTACCCCCCCCCATAATGTTGCTTTCCAGGGCTCAGAAGGACACGCAGACTTATAAAGGGGTGCAAATGTTCAATTCGGTGTTATTTCTGCATTCTCTCTTTCTCCAACTCATTGAACTCTCTCTCTCAGGTGGAGGGGAAATGTAAAAAGAATGTGGTTCCTCAGGACAAAGAATAGATTAAATGAAAGTCTCATATATACTGTACCCCACTTTGGAACATCCATGCTGCATATATCCAGGTACAGTTTGCATAAAGGAATTTACTGAACCCTTTACCCTAAGAACCATCCCTACCCCCACATTAGAAATATTCTCACTTCATGCCCCTCTCTCACAATAGTGCCTGGGCCAGTCTACTCTCCCATGTAATGTTTCGGGGGTGGGGGGTCTCTCTACTCTTTAGCAATGGGATTCACCCCTTCCCCGTTGTATAATTTGGGCATCAGTCCAACGTCTCTTATATATTTAAGAAGACACCCCCATCACCCCTGCACAGTCCCTGATGACTTCACCCTCCACTGATCCTCCGTCACACAGTTGATGGGTTCTACTGATTGTGTCTCTAATTCCGGCCCAGGCTGCTACAAGAACTATCTCAGGTGCATTGGTTGCCTCCCATCCATTCCCATTGTTATTCTTACCCTGAGATGCAGAGGGCGCTCTCTGAGGCTACGACAGAGGCAAAGAGTCGCTTCTACAACTTCCTCACCCTGGTCACCCAAATCCTGGGCCTGGTAAGGTGCCACTTATATGTGTGTGTGACGGTGCAAAGACAGGGCAATGTGAGAGGAAAGGGAAAATATATTTCCTACTTACTGTACATTTCCCGCTATCACTGTGGCCATTCACTCATGGCTAACGTCTGCCCCTCTGTAAACTGATAGGACAGAATTCTAAATGCTTATAGTATTATACAACAGTATTAGTAGCACGGATAGTCAGCGTAAAAAACCTATAGAATATTAAAATATATATAGATATATATACAGAAACTGCAGAGGTGCACTTTATATGGCAATAACATATATATACCCTATAGGAAGTCTGTACTGAATAGCAGGAGGACAGCAGCAATAACATATATATACCCTATAGGAAGTCTGTACTGAATAGCAGGAGGACAGCAGCAATGACATATATACCCTATAGGAAGTCTGTACTGAATAGCAGGAGGACAGCAGCAATAACATATATATACCCTATAGGAAGTCTGTACTCAATAGCAAGAGGACAGCAGCAATAACATATATATACCCTATAGGAAGTCTGTACTGAATAGCAGGAGGACAGCAGCAATGACATATATACCCTATAGGAAGTCTGTACTGAATAGCAGGAGGACAGCAGCACAGTAATGATATACAGACATGCACAAGGTACAAGGAGTGGCAGGACACATTGCACCATGATTTGGGGTTTTTTGAGTGCAAAGTCCTATTTTTTCTTCACTTTCTCTTCTCTGCATAAGAAACCTGCTTGCCTACCATTTTCTCCTATCTATTCCTTCTTTTCCCTTCCATTTTTCCTACTATCCTTCCCTTCCACTTTTTTATACCCATTTCTTCTCATCCCTTCCCTTTTTTCCACCCATTCCTTCTCTTACTTTTTCCTACCCATTCCTTCTCTTCCCTTCCATTTTTCCTACCCATTCCTTGTCTTTCATTCCTTTTTTCCACCATTCCTTCTCTTCCCTCCTATTCCTTTTTCCAGCTTTTATTCTTTTTCCCCACCCTTTTCTTCTCTTCTATTCCTTTTCCCATCCATTCCTTCTCTTTCCTTTCTTTTTTCTACCCATTTCTTCTCTTTCATTCATTTTTCCCACCCATTCATTCTTTTCCCTTTTTTACTATCCATTCCTTTTCTTTCATTCCTTTTTTCCACCTATTCCTTCTCTTTTCTTCCATTCCATTTCCCTACCCATTCCTTTTTTTCCCTTTCATTACTTTTTCCTTCTCTTCTCATACTTTTTCCTACCCATTCTTTCCTTTCCTTCCTACCCATTCCTTATCTTTCATTACCATTCCCACCTGTTCCTTCTCTTTTTTCCATGCCTTTTTCCCACCCAGTCCTTCTCTTCCCTTCTATTCCCCTTTCCTACACATTCCATCTCTCTTTGCATGTCTTTTTTCTTCTATAAATTGTATTTATTCCACTTTAACCTTCTCATTCTATGAATTACTTTCGTTTATTTTGCTTCCAATCCCATCCACTGTATCTTCCAAGCTATCAGTTATCTCCCCAGTCATTTTCCACCCTGCCTTCTCTTTCTATCTATTCTTATCCACCACTTTCCTATTTTTTCCTTTATTCCTTCTCTTTCCTCCCACCTCCATTTATTTATGCAGTTGCTTTGGTTGTTTTTAATTGGAGGTGAGGGAAGACACGTATCTCATGATGGAGACCCTGAGGAGAGATGAACAGGTGATGGTCCTTGCTCAGCGCACCAGTAGGACGACCATGGGAGGGAGTTTGAGGCAGACTGAGTCCTGGATGAATAAACTGGCAAAGTTTGCCGCCCTTGTGGGTCACATGATCTGTGAGAATCTACTTTCCTTCATTGAGAGGGACGTCTGCTCCTTTGGGTCTGATGCCATCCAGGTGAGCCTTTGTGTCTTTCTACTTGTCTTTCTGTGTCTGTGTGTGTCCTGTTAGTATGGCTGTGTACTGTTTGTATGTGTGTCTGTGCAGGGAATGTATAGAGGTGGGAGTACAGACAGGGATATATAAGAGTAGGGATATATGTGTGTGGGAGAATAGTGAGGACAATAAAAAGAGACGACAATCTAGAGGAGGGACTATATATGGGAAAGAGTATAAAGATGAAGAAGTAAGGAGTGGATTGTACAGAGCAGTATAGAGGCAGGGCCATTACATGGAATTGGCAAATAATAGTGTTTTGTTGTCCATAGTGTGGAAACCATAGCACTTTTCTACGTGCCAGTGTTGCATTTAGTGAATGTGAGCTGGTTCTCTGCCCCTCATCCTCAGAGCTGACACTTCTCTTCCCGCAAGCCCTGGATTCTATCCTGGAGGCAGTAAATAAGGTTAGTAACTTCTATCAGCCCATACACCCCTTGTATCTCTATCAACCCATATACCCCCTGTATCTCCTATCAACCCCCTGTATCTCCTATCAACCCCCTGTATCTCCTATCAGCCCATTCATCTGCTCATACAGTCCCCAGTAATTACTATCATAACTAATATTTTATTTCCCTTTCTGGCTGTAGGTTACAGACATTTCTGTACAAGGACTGGATACATATGTATATGGAAATGAAGGGGAAGAGAAGCACAAGGGTAGGTAGGAGGGATATCCCATGATGGGATAGGGGTACAATAATTTGGGGGTGGCTGGAGGAAATTTTCAATTGGATGCAGTGCTGTGACTTATTCTAGTGGTGCCAGCTTGGAATGTAGAGGTTGGGTAGAGGGGCAGTTGTTGGTGGGTAGGGGGGCGTTAGCTGGGGAGGGGTATTTACTTGAAGCTGGAGGGTAAGGGAGGGAGTACACGTATTGAGCTGCATGCTGGGAGATTGTCCAGTTGCAACAACCAGACTGAAATTTCCATTGTATTTACTGGAGGGAACATTTAGCTAAGAGATCAGAGGGCTGATTTACTAGTACCACTTGGGCACAATATACTGATTCCGAGGAAATCCATGGCTTTGCCGCAATGTGCCGTCTGCTCCCCAGGGTTTGCCCTTCTCCAGAGTGAGGAAGAGTTGCGGATGGTTGTGCCGAAGCCTGTGCCCCCCTATGTCAAAGGCAGAGATGCTTCCACTGGCAGCACCCTGGGAATTGAGGGGCACCGCCACAAGGCTCAATATTTACCTCTGAGATTGCACCCCCTGGTGGAGATGCTGAGCACTGATTGGAGGATTCAGCAGGCCAAGAACAAGCTGCAGAGTATGATCCAGGTGAGTGGGTGCTACTACCTGTGCTACTGCAGAGGTTGATGGTAGTTAGAGAGACTGCCACTGAAGCTGTTAGAAGGAGAGACTGCTACATATCAGTAACAGGTAGGTGAGACTGCTGGAAATGAGAGACTGCTACATATCAGTAACAGGTAGGTGAGACTGTTGGAAATGAGAGACTGCTACATATCAGTAACAGGTAGGTGAGACTGCTGGAATAGAGAGACTGCTAAATGTTAGTGAATGGTGGCTGAGACTGCTGACGGGTGGGAAATGGATGATAGGGATGAGGTCGAGAGATATGCAGCCATATATTCTGGATTGGAGTGTTCTTAATTGTCTGGTAGTTGATAATCTCCCCCACTGTCTCTTTGCTCTAAAGGACTCTGTATGTGAGGTTCAGAAAGAGATGGCAGCGCTCTCGTGGTTGTGCCAGATCTATAGTTATGTGCAACGCTGGTCTCGTGAAGTTCTGCGAGATCTCTGGGGCTCCTCGGCCGGACAGTATGAAGACTTGATCCTACAGCTGCAGAGCTGGGCCAAGAAGGTACAGGGGATACATGAGAGTATAACAGCCCCTGGTCTGGCCGTGTCCTGTTCTCACATACTCAAAGAGACAGGTAAGCAAAAAGAGACTTACACTAACACAGACAAAAGGATGTAATGAGACAGACAAGAATAGATGCTGACTGAAACATGAATATCTATAGAAGAGAATTAGGGGGGTTATGCAATAAAAGGCACTAAGTTTGCCCAGGAGCAGTAACCCATAGCAACCAATCAGCAGGTAGGATTTACCGGTCACCTGTTTAAATGCAAACATCTTATTGGTTGCTATGGGTTACTGCTCCTGGGCAAACTTAGTGCCTTTTATTGCATATGGGCTTTAGACCATTCAAATGAAGGAGCAAAGCAGGTATTAAATTGTTAACCCCAACTCACTGTGCCTTGAAGTGGGGGTAACTGGGAGAATCTGATGACTTATTCATTGCACTCTTGTTGGGGGCATACTCAGTGCAGCCATCAGGGGGAGACAGGGGGGAGAGTTGTAGGGGGCCCGAGGGTAAGGGGGGCCCGGCCACGCCACACTTACTTGATAAGCCGGACCCCCCATCTTTCTGAGAGCTGCTGAATTCGGGAAGGCATGGACGTTTAAGGGGCCCTGGCCACCAATTTTCTCATAATGTGGGGGGGGGCCTGGCCACCAATTCTTTTTTCTCATGTGGGGTCCTAGCCACCAATATTTTTTAATGGGGGGAGGGGCCTGACCACCAATATCTTTTTATTTTTTATTAACATGTGGGAACCCTAGCCACCAATATTTTTTTTGTTTTTTTACTGTGTGGTGGACGGGCGGATCTGTGGGGTGGGGAGGGCGGACCTGTAGGTGGGGCTTGCGGGTAGGTGCAGCCCAGGGGGCCCAGGAAATTTTGTCGTATGGGGCCCTGTGATTTCTGATGGTGGTCCTGGGCGTACTGTCCCTTTAATGATCAGCAAAAGCCCTATTCACTGCACTCATGTGGTACAAGGGGGGGGGATACACAAGAGGCTCTAGACAAAAACATTGGAAACTTTTGTGCAATTGCCATAAAATCAGCTCTGACCTCCTCCTCATCAGTGACCTGAATGTTCAGACTTCACTCCCCTCAATCGACAGTTTAACAACCTAATTCTGGACTCCTGGTATATGAGATGCAGTTATACCTGACAATTACGTTTGGAGATGGAGAGGCAGAAGCAACTGAAGTGGAGACTCTGTCCTTGGAAGTAGAATCTGATGAATCTGATGCTCTGCAGGAAACATGTAAATCTTTCACATTGATGGAAAGGAGCCAGTCCCCTGGGCTCACACAACTGTTCATCGATTGAATTAGATTTCTCTTCTACTCTGCGACCTCTAACATTGCTCTTATCTTGCCTGTTTTTTCCAAACTAAAATCAGGAGAATAAAAACTCTTTTTTTGCTGTAGCCTCCTTCAACTGAAGCTCCTGGATGTATTTCCCCAGAATATCTGCACTAAATGATTGTGTGAAGGTCTTGAATTCTGTTCTGTCCTCTTCAAGTATCAGCCTCGGTTTCTTCTGCCCAGACCTGTAGGAATTTTAACAACCTTCCTCCTACTGGAGTTTAGGCCTCATATCAATGCGGCTTGGATTGACCTTTGGGACATCTGGCCTCTTTGGCTCTGAATACCTTGAAGCCATTTTAATATATTGTGGGACATTCATTAAGATTCGTAGTTGCGCTCAGGTGTAGCACAAGGTTGCGAAGTTGCGCTAGCGTTGATTCTCTAAGCAAAGCGAAGTTACGCTAGCGATGGTTAATTTGCATACGGCGCCAAGTTGAAGTTACAATGAAGGAATATGTAGCAGAACTACACAAGCCTGGGACACCTTCAAAACATCAAATAAAATGTTTATTTTGCCCTACACATGTGCCCACTGTATAGTTAAGTTGCCATGAGTTAGGAAATGTAGGGGGGAAGGAGGGGAGCCCCAAAAATGTTTTCGATCTTTTTCAGCCTATCACCCATAATAAAGAATCTTCTCTATTGCGTTGTGCCTGGTCTGAGGTGGCGAAGGAAGTCTAGCGTAAAACGTAGCGTTCAGTACAATGCGCGCGTTAGTGAATTTGTGTAGTTACGTCCGTTGCGCAAATTCGCCAGGCGTAAGGGCTGCGAAGTAACACTAGCGAAGTTACGCCAGCGTCCGTTATTGAATCAGCGAAGTAACGAAAATGCCCAATGCTGGCGAATTCACACTAGCGTTAGGCGCTTCGGCGCTTAGTGGATTTGCCCCATAGTCTTCCAGGCAGTGGAATCAAAACAATCTCTCCCTGGTTTATGTGATTTTCCTTCCTCTCTAGGAGCAAAGCTCTCTTGCCGCCTCCTGGGACTCCTAAAATGTCTTGGAGTCTCATCTCTGCAAACCATTCGTGTATGTCAGTAGCCATGTAGTAGTCATAGCCCAGTGTAGTAGCCCAGTGTAGTCGGAGTGTAGGATCCACACAGGGCTCATCTCTTACAGTGGGACTCGGGGAGAACTATGTATATTGTATTACTTTTCATACAGAGGGTCCTGATTTGTTTGCCCTCACAGTAGGGGGCAGTTACCTGGGAAGGAAGGGGGTGATACAGACGGGCTACAAATGTAACCATCCATTGCACCAGATAAGGGGGACAGTGGGGTATTTTTAAGCATTGATGTAATATTGCAGATTTTTCCCTCCAAACTGGGTTTTAGGTACAGCATTGATGATGATTATCCAAGATATCTGTGACTTCTTGTCCTCCGAGATTTCCCAGAGATCCCATCAACTATTACAGGAACTGACTGATGCTCTGGGTTCTCTACAGCGAATCAGCACCGATGTTTCATCCTTCTCCCAGTGTGTGGGCAAGGTGAGGGGCAATCCCTAGGGTGTGGGCAAAGTAAGGGTTGATTCCCAGTGTGTGGGCAAGGTAAGGGGAAATTCCCAGTGTGTGGGCAAGATGAGGGGAAATCCCCAGTGTGTGGGCAAGGTAAGGGGAAATCCCCAGTGTGTGGGCAAGGTAAGGGGCGATTCCCAGTATGTGGGCAAGATGAGGGGCAATTCCCAATGTGTGGGCAAAGTAAGGGTTGATTTCCAGTGTGTGGGCAAGGTAAGGGGAAATCCCCAGTACGTGGGCAAGATGAGGGGCAATTCCCAGTGTGTGGACAAGATGAGGGGTAATTCCCAATGTGTGGGCAAAGTAAGGGTTGATTCCCAGTGTGTGGGCAAGGTAAGGGGAAATTCCCAGTATGTGGGCAAGGTGAGGGGCAATTCCCAGGGTGTGGGCAAGGTAAGGGGTGATTCCCAGTGAGTAGGAAAGGTAAGAGGAAATCCCCAGTGTGTGGGCAAGGTAAGGGGAAATCCCCAGTATGTGGGCCATTCCCAGTGCTGGGGCAAGGTGAGGGGCAATTCCCAAAATGTATATGTTGGTATGTGGCCCTTTCTATAAAATGATACAAAGACAGTTGTTGTGTGATTAGCCAATCGTGAGCCTTAGGGTAACTTAGAGATTATGTACATGCTACAGTATTTAGTTTTCCTTTTTAGCTTCATGAATGTTAAATTTGTATCCAAGTGAAACCTGCCCAACTACTAGGTGATGCCAACTATCAACCCCCCCCCCCCTCCAGTTCAGACTGGGAAAACATGAATTTCTCATGGATAAAGAACAATGTTATTTTACTATGAGTATTCATTTCAGTAGCACTGTGTTTCCTCACTTGCTAATTAGGCATCCGACCCTTCCTTGCATCTATCTAATGTATCTTCCAGTACATCACTCACCTGATACCCCATATCAATGCTTTTTAACTGCAACAGCCCAGGGTACTTTTCATTGAGCACCACAGAGCAATCCTCTTCTTCTGCTTCTTCATTCTCCAATAGCCCCAGAACAGGCGCATGTGCAGTAGAGTAAAAAAGCCAACGTGTGTACCCCACACCAAGAAACATGTGCACCCCACACCAAGGAGCAAGAATAGAATCATTCTGTGGTGCTCACTGAGAAATACCCTGGGCAGGAGCCCCAACCCATATATGATGGAGCACATGGACAATTCATTAAATCCACTGCATACACAGTTGGGCAAGTGTAATATCCCTGTATTCTTATAGGGGTGTCTCTCCGGGGTTCTATACCACATCCCCTTTGTGACAGTTCAAACAGCAGTTGCAACTCACACAAAGGAATCTCCCATTTGTGACTGGGTGCCAGACTTGTTATCTCCCTTTCTTACTGCCAAGGTCTAACTTCATGGAACCCAAGGTTTGGCCTCATACAACCCAATGTCTGACCCCTGGGAATCCAATTTCTGACCACATGAAACTCAAAGTCTGACCATATGGTACCCAATGTCTGACCACATGGAACTTAAGGGTTGAACTCACAGAGCTCAAGGTCTGACCTCATGGAACCCAATGTCTGACCTCATATATCCCAATGTCTGACCTCATGGAACCCAAGGTTTGACCTACCCAAGGTTTGACTTCATACAACCCAATGTCTGACCTCACGGAATCCAATATTTGACCACATGGAACCCAAGGTCTGACCTCATACAACCCAATGTCTGACACATGGAATTCAAGGCCTGACCTCATGGAACCCAATGTCTGACCTCATGGAACTTAAGGTTTGACCTCATGGAACTCAAGGTTTGGCCTCGTGGAACCCCTTGTCTGACCTCATATATCCCAATGTCTGACCTCATGTATCCCAAAGTTTGACCTCTTGAACCCAATGTTCTACTCCTCTAATAAGACATTATGGGGGAGCGGTGAGTCCAGTTGTACCAGGAGGCCCTAATACAGTATTGTGACTCTTTCCACTTGGCAGGTAAATGAATACACTTGGAAAAGTCAGGCTTTTCAGTCACGTGTGGAATATGTGCTTTCTCTGAATGATGTGCTGCGAATGAATAACCGTCAGGCTACAGCCGAGGACCAAAGTCTGCAAACCCAGGTAAGTAGCAGTTCAGAGGGATAACTGGTACTCTGGGTACTATGCATGCACTCACATGCCATTGCTTTGTCCCAAATTAAAGGTTCTCCCGTCTTCTTTCAGCTGATGGACAGGTGGGACATGTTCCTGCAGAAGTTGAAGGAAACATCTGATATCCTGAGCAGCCAGAAGTCTTCTATGGGATCCAGGCTCCAGGAGTCCTTTCAGAGCTGCTACAGAGAAGCTGAGGGTCTGATCAGCGCAGCCTCTGCTTCTGTTTATTCGGACCCCTCCCAGAATGCACAAGAGATGTTGAAGGAACTGGGCCAGTTGCGCCAGAGACTCCAAAAGCTGGTGGCACAGCTCCAGGACTTGAGCCATTCCAGAGATGTTCTACACGGTGGGGGAATATTCATTGTTAGTGGGGTTTAGGCTGATCACTGTTACAGCACATTATGCACTGGAATTGGTACACAGAGCTTGCACTTGGATTCCCTTCACGTACATATCACTGTCTCTTTTCTACTGTCAAAAGATGCTTCTCTCCTCTCTGAAACTAAAACAAAGGAGGTTTCACCACCAGCATAGCAAGAGTTCTTAGACGGGCAGTCAAGCAATGAAATTCTCTTGCTATGGGGGTGGCATTGAACAGTTCAGAGGTTCAATAGTATCTGAATGAACTGAACTCTGTCTCTTGCCTTGCAGGAAAGACGTTTGACATATCGGCTATTGTGAGGGGGCAGAAGCGGTTGGAGGCACGGGAGGCAGTTTGGAGATTATGGAGCACAAGCTCTGAGCACATCATGGCCTTTAAACAAAAGCTGCTGATAAAGGTAACACCCAGACTTGGCCGAGGGGAATCCAGACATTGTATTGGGGCTCTGCCATAGCAGAAATCATTTACCCTTTGCTGTGTATTATCCTTGTGGCCCCTCATGGCCCCATAACAAGGTTACAGATATAGGAGAAGGTTGGGCTATCAGGCAAGTAGGGTCTCTCCCCAAACCTCATGCAAATTTCCCTTTACACTGAGCCCTCCATGCAGCCGCTCCAGGTCTCCAGTGGGGGTTGAGGAACCATAGAGTTTTTCTGTGCACGGCTGTGAGTGTTTTCATATGGTTTGACAGGTGGATGCAGAGAATGTGAAGGAAAAGCTTCAGGGCTGGGACAAAAGTCTTCAAGACTTGGGGTTACTCTTCTCTGAGGAAGATCCCCTAATACGGAGATTGAAACTTTTCATTCATGAATTTGCTCAACTGCTGCCATTGCTTCTGAATCTGAGTGGCCCAGCAATGAAGAGCAAGCACTGGGACACCATCTTTACTGGTAAATGCCATACTTCATACTACTATTATGTGTAAGAGTGATGTGAGGTGATTGAGACAAATAGAGGCTACATACAGAACAGGGAGTAAGGGGGTTCAGTCAAGTAGGGAGACAAGTAGGTGGAGGAACAGGGGGAGATGGTGTAGGAAGCCCATTGAAAGGAAGACAAGTATAAGGGACAGGAGGGATATTAGAGTAGGAGGGTAAAATCAAGTATGGGGGGCATGTGAAGGGGAGCAGAAGAGGAAAGGGAGCAAATAGTCTAAAGGGGTGACATCAGCCATGAGAGCAGGGAACAAGTATAAGGTATGGGAGGAATAGGGGTAAGAGTTTATGTGGAAGGTGCCATGGCAGCAGCCAGGGTATATGCCTCCCTTTTCTTGTTTCTTTGTTAATTCTCTTATAGTGATGGGATCAAACCTTCCTACACCAGAGAAGCTGACAGTCAGTGATTTACTGACCTACCCCTTCCTTCTGCATCAGGAGCACATCCAGAAGGTAAAACCACATCTCCTCCATCTGTATAGCCTCACTGGTCTCCTACTCCAGAGCCCCAAGTCACTGTCCCACGGATACTGCCAGCGTGCTTAACCAGGCTTAACCAGGCAGCCCAAATGCTCATGCTGTCTGTCAGAGTTCATAATATTTATACAGTGTGAGGTCTGTTAGCAAACATATGAGTGCAACAATCTGATAACTGAACTGTCCGGTCATTTAAGGAAAATAACAGTAAATAGGGGCAATGAAGAAAAGACAAAGGACATTTCCCATGGCTTTACTGCCCCTCGTGATGTATCTGTGATAAGAATAAAAGAAAGAGCTAACAGGTGTTAGAGGCTCTGCCCATTCTGGGGACCTTCCTACCTCTTAAATGTGGCTCCACTGTGGTGTCAGATGAAGGAGAAAGGGGGAGGGGAGGATGGAATGGGCACTTTTGGAGGCAGAGGGGGCACTTAATGCACCGAGGAGACCAATAACCTCCTTACTGTATTCTTGTACCCCTCACGCAAGGCCCTCATTGGTACTGTTATGCTCCGCCCCTTTGTATCTTCTCCCCACAGGTCAGTCTAACAGCCCAGAAAGAGATCAGCTCATCACAGACCTTCCGAAGGGTGCAACATTTTTGGGAACAAAGAGAATTCCGACTCAGTAAGTTCTTTCTCTGTGTCCGAACCCGAGATCCCTCCCCAGATCCTTCTCAGAGGCCCCCCAGTGGGAAATTTCCGGAGACTGAGGAAGGATTAACAACCAAGGACAGTGGCACATTCTTACTCAAGGGTAAGTTCTAACCATACACATGCATTCCCTCCCCCCCAACAATTTCCCCACCCACCCAAAATTACTTAGTAACACCCCCTGCTCATACACCCATCTTCCCTCCCAATTGTAGAGGCGGTTAAGGGCAAGTTATATAGTGATTGCTCATTTCAGTCAGTCGATGGCAGGGTGACACATGGAATCTAGTGATGTGCAGGTTGAGTTCAGGTGGTTTTTGGTTGAAATCTGGGTGAGCACTGTAAGTTGGGGTTGGATGTGGGTCAGACTGGGGAAGTCCTCCTCCTCTGGTCCTGAAAATTCCTTGTCATGGAAACAGAGGTGCATAGCATACAGAGTAGAAAGATGCAGGTATAGGTCCGACACGTGGCCGACAATGGCAACATTGTGCAAGTTATGTTTTGGTGTTGGTTATGGTTTTGCAGGTTAGGATTGGGTGCAGGTTGAGTTGCTCCCTACCTGCACATTACTAATAGAATCCCCTCAGTGCAGAAGGTTCTAGAAGGAGGTTGTCCCTCAGTATCAAGCAGGTGGGGGGCTATGAAAGTAATATAAGGAAGGGAGGAGTTGCCAGAGGCCTGAAGACACCAGCCTCCATAGCTATGTCCAGCTTCAACCCCATTCTACTAGTTACACCAGCTAGTCTCAGGGTAGATACTGTCCAGCTCACCTTAACTGGAACTGAGCTCAGGCTCCACCAAGATCGTAAGGGGGATCAGCACAGAGATGGTGAGTGGAGAGGAACTAATGGTCTATAATAGATAAACATGGTCTGAGATCATTGACAAGAACCATGTGGACTTTCCATTTATTCGTTGAAGTGTTTTCTACCCACAAGCACCATTACCCTCCCACCACATTTACTAATATCCCCTCCAGGTACATCAATAACGACTCTTACCCACAAGCACTTCCCTTGCTTGGTCCCTCCCACAAGGAGTATACTGTCCCTTTAAGGATCAGCCCAAGCCCTGTTCCTCACACTCATATTGTCCCTTTAAAGTTAAATCTGCCCCCAGCTTGTCTCTGTTTTTGCCTCTTGCAGACGTGGGGTCACTATACAATGAATTGGAGGGCAGCCTTCTCTCCCTTCACATGGTTAATGTCTCGTATCTCTCATCGGAAATGAAGAAGGAGGTTTCTGATTGGATGCAGAAGCTGCAGAGACTGGGTAATGTGAATTGCTTGGCAGGAATCCATGGGCCTCTTGGCTGACACTTTCCTTGCTTCAGACATTGTACAACCTGATGGTGCTGGTGGGTCGTTTGGCAAGGGGCTCATTCTGCCATTGCCCTCGGCTATCTCTTGAAAAAATTTAAGTAAATTACAAAAGCTTTACCCTCAGATCTCTTTCCAGTTGCACCAGGTGAGGTTAATGTCTATGTGTTTCAGGCCATTCCCTTGACCTGTGGATGAGCTTCCAGGAGAATTTTGTCTTTCTAACACGGATCCAGCAGGAACTTCTTCTCCCTCTGCCCAGTCATGAAGCTGTAAGGACACTCTTTATTTTCTTGTTGTTAGAGTGCAAGCTCCAGTTATTTCCTTCCAGTGACTGCTGTATAATCCTCCTGCCAATATATCTGTGCATTTTCTGGTCAGGGATCCAGAGAGAAGGTGAGAGAGGGTTCTAATGGGACACCTAGATAGTTGAGAGGGTTGTAATGGGACACCTAGATAGGTTTATGCTCTGGATGGGAGCAAGGGTGTAAGATACCTGAAATTTATACAACAAAGGGCTGCATTACACCAGTTTCAAAGACATTACACCTAGATAGTTGAGAGGGTTCTAATGGGACACCTAGATAGTCGAGAGGGTTCTGATGGGACACCTAGATAATCGAGAGAGTTCTAATGGGACACCTAGATAGTCGAGATGGTTCTAATGGGACACCTAGATAGTTGACTGGGGAGACTGGGTGTAGACGGAGGCGTGACTGATGTTAAATGGAGGGCTGAGTTTAGCAGGGAATATGGAAAATATTATTTGTTCTTCTGTCAGTTGTCTATGTGCCTTTGTGGAGCTCAGCTCTTCCGCTGCATTGTCTCTGAGGTCACACTTAGTTTTCTCTCTTCTGTAGATGGTGGAGTTTCAGTCAATTGACCAGACTTACCGAATTTTGCTCAGTGCAACTGTACAAGATCCACGGGTTTTATCTATCCTGAGTGGCCCATCTAGGAGCCATGAATGGGAGTTCCATGGTGAGGCTCTGTGTGAAGCCCTTCACAGGGGAATCAATGTCATGGGGAAGATTGTAGAAGGCCTAGAGGGAGTTCTGGACTCATTTCGCACCATCTGCCCACGCCTCTTCTTTTTGAGTGACCAGGACCTGCTTAGAGTTTTGTCTGCATCTACTGAGCCTGAGGAGCGTACACCCTGTGCCCTACTTTGCTTTCCCAAGCTCACTAATGTGCTGTTTCAGGAACAGTCTCCAAAAACCACCGACTTCCCTCTATACAGCACTAGGGCAGTTACAGTTGGGGTAGTTGGCAACTGTCATGAGACATTAAGTCTTAACTCTCCTATTAAAGGAAATTTGGAGGTCACCATATGGCTGTCACAATTGGAGAGAGAATTGAAGGAGGCTGTGCTTTACCAAGCAGAGAAAAGTCTTTGTTATCAGAGAGCTAGGGGGGACAACGCTATAACCTTTACTGGGTGTCCCCAGACATGGGCAGCAAAAGTGACCACTTTCCCATGGCAGTGCCTGGCATTGAGTGAAGAAATACTCTGGTGTGAGACCATAGAGACCTTTCTTTTTACTCAACACAAAGCTTCACTGAAAGACAAAGCACAGCAGAAGGTAACCACCCTGGTGCACATCTTGCATGAGCTGCACACAGTAGGAGGAGTCTCCGAGGACAGAATCTATCTGGCGCAAGCAGTGTTATCAGCCTGGATTACGCTTGCATGCCTACAGAGGGATCGAACCTGCACTTTATTAGATGAGGGGGTTCAGTCATGTGATTCCTTTGCATGGGTCAAAATGTTCAAATACCGAACTCAAGCAGAACCAGTCCAGACCCTAGAGAAACACCGGAGAACACAGACAACAAGTGGAAGGGATAGTCCTGAGAAAATCGAAAAAGCTGAAGGTTTTCCAAGCCAGAACTCTACAGATGGATGTGGGGTTCCCACTTCAAGGGGTGTAGGGTCACTTGACATTCAGATGATCCCCAACATCTATGCTGATGTGTTGCATTACCAGCTGCCATATCATTATGAATATGTTGGCTTAGACACTAGCATTGTAGAATGCCTACCTTCTGATAGGGTCACCTTGGGTTTGATTCTCGCTCTGAAACAGTACCAGTGTGGGGCTGTGATTGGTCAGGATAATGACAGTAGAACTCAAACTTTAGTGTCCCTGGGTGGTGCCCTGGGGTACCAGGTAGTGGTTTTGAAGTGCTGGGCTGAAACAAAATTGGGAAGGGTGAGTCAGCACCTTCGTGGAGCATTACAAGGAGGAGCATGGCTGGTGCTGGAAAGTGTTCACCAACTTAACGTCAATGCTCAGTCCTCATTGGGGCATCTTCTGTGGGAGATACAGTCTTCTTGTGAAGCTTTGTTGCAGAAGGACCAGACTAGAGACAGTGTAAAGTCAGTATCAAGGCCTAAATGTGGATACTATCAGTCTCAGGAAATAGGCATAATCCAGCTTGAAGGCCATAAAGTTGTAGTTAGAGAGAATTATGCCTGCTTCATGACCCTTCCATACTCTTCCAGCATGCTTACTTCAAATCTGAGTCTTCTTCTGAGGCCAGTGTCCTTATTAACTCCTGATTTGCGCTCAACTGCCGAAATCATGCTGATGGCAGCTGGCTTCCTAGAGCCCTCACACTTAGCCTCCAAAGTCTCTTGCTTCTTCAGGCTTGCACGGGAGGCTGGGGCTGTAACAGGAAACACCTGCATTTCCTTCATGAGAAGTGTGCTGAGAAGGGCAGAATTTCTTCTGAAAATGAGAAATATTTCTAGCTATACAGAAGGCCAAGAGGGGCAGAGAAGAAATTACCCAGAACCTGCTGACAACAAAACAACCCAGTCTTTAGATACCCACAAAAACTTCAAGCCTGACATGAATCTGGAGCAGGAAAAGTTATTGCTAAGAGCTCTCTCTTCCTCTTCTCTGCTTTTTGAACACCCATTAGACAAACATAATCATCTCATGGACATTCTCAAAGGAATCTTCCCAATGTGCAACTCACCTCTACTCTGCCCCGAGCCTTGTGCCAGCCTTCAGAATGCCATTAATCAGGAGATGAGTGAATTGGGACTTACAGTTCACTCAGAGTTCTGCTGCAAAGTAATTCAGCTCTTCCATGCTATTCAACAAAGTCCAGGGGTTCTACTAACAGGCCCCTCTGGCAATGGTAAAACCTCATGTTGGAGAGTCCTGGCCCGAGTTATAAACAGGTTGACAGTTAGTGCTGATATGCAGAGGGTCCCCAGTGAATATACACATAAACCTGTACAAACCACCCATCTATTCCCCAGCAGTTTCACAGCCCAGGAACTATTTGAGGTTCTAGAGCAGGCAAAATGGAAAGAAGGCATCCTCCCCCCTATTCTACAGAGAACAGCACAGGGATTCAGGGCATCCAAATGGCTTGTCCTTGATGGATCTGTTGCCCCGGAATGGTTGGAGCCAGTTTCTTGCCTCTTTGGTCACTGCCCTGTCCTGACGCTGGCAAGTGGTAGGCATCTTCGCCTGCAAGACTCCACTAAAGTTCTATTTGAGATGACAGATGCATCAGCTATTACTCCAGCTGTTTTGGCTTCTTGTTGCATGGTGTATGTTGGAGGAACTGACACCTGGATGGCAGTGCTGGCATCATTCATGTCCACCTTGTATGTTAAATACCAAATCCAGCAAAGCACAGCCCATCAGCTCCAGGGTTTAAGTGAGAGTCTCACTGCCCAACTTCTGTGCTTCCTGGGGAAGCATGGTACCCCGGCTTTGTACCCTCATAGTACCCAGTCTGTGCATACAGCACAAGGAGTACAAGAGGTCTCTTCTTTCTGTGCCATCCTACAATCCCTAATGGACCAGCACCTACTGAGGAACTATGGACCACAAGCATCTGAGACTGTGACTGACATGGCAGAGCTGCAGAACAGAGGACATCAGGGAGCTGCTATGCAGAAAACTCATGGTGAGTAGGTTCATCAACCACTAAAATCCAGGCAAAAAATGTAAAAACGTTTCTATATTGTACAGTTCCATTTATTGCAGACAGCTCCAACGCCTGTTCAGAACAACCAGACAACTTACCTATAGACCAAGTCAATCCCTCACACCACAACCGGATGGTACACACCTACTTCGTCTATTCCATCATCTGGGGCTTTGGTGGTCACCTTCACCCAGCGTAAGCATTAACCTTGACCCCTATCCTCTAATGACTCTCCCTCCTGCCCTCTAACCTTGATATCCCTACTTCTCGTTCTCATACCCACTAATGGGGACATTCCAAATACTCTCCCTCGTAATGGTGCTTTCCAAGTACTCTCCCTAGTACCCACTAAAGCTGACATACCCACTACTTTCCCTCCTACCTACTAATGGGGACATTCCCAATACTCTCCTTTGTATTTTCAAATGCTGACATTACCAGTACTTTCCCTCTTACTCTGTAGTGAGGATATTCCAATATACACACTCATACTCATACCAATGGGGACATTCCTCACAGTTTCTCTCTTACTATTTAATGGGTCGTTTTCAGTACTTTCCTCCTAACCCTAATCATAATAGAAAAACGTACAATTCTACTTGCAGACAACGCATGAAGTTTGATGTATTTCTCCGTGGGAAGCTTCAGGACCTCTTCTTAAACATCGATATTCCCTCAGACACTTCTCTGTTTGATGTATTACCCAGCCCAGATGGGGGAAGCTTTAGATCCAGCCATGAAATGTGCCCTAGGGGGGTAGACCTTGGTGGATTTGTTGTCCTTCCACAGGTATATACATTCCTTTCATTTCTTCTGAATTGTATGTGTGACATTGTAGCATGAACCATCTATTCCTGTAACATGAGCAATCGTATCTTAGGATTTATCTTCTCCTCTGAGATTTTATCTTTTAGGTATGTAGTAGGGTATGTATGTGATAGGGTAAACATGTTGTAGCGTAGGTATGGGGTAAATAGATAGTAGGGTAGGTATGTGATAGGGTAAATGTACAGTTGGGTAGGTATGGGGTAAATATGTAGTAGGGTACGTATGTAATAGGGTAAATATGTAGTAGGTTAGGTATGTAATAGGGTAAATATGTATTAGGTTAGGTATCGAGTAAATATGTAGTGGGTAGGTATGTAATAGGGTAAATATGTAGTAGGTTAGGTATGGGGTAGTGGGGTAGGTATGAAATAGGGTAAATATGTAGTAGGGTAGGTATGTAGTAGGGTAAGAATGTACGAGGATAGGTATGTAGTAGGGTAAATATTTAGTAGGGTAGGTATGTAATAGGGTAAATATGTAGTAGGTTAGGTATGGGGTAAATATGTAATAGGGTAGGTATGTAGTAGGGTAAGAATGTATGAGGATAGGTATGTAATAGGGTAAATATGTAGTAGGGTAGGTATGTAGTAGGGTAAGAATGTACGAGGATAGGTATGTAGTAGGGTAAATATTTAGTAGGGTAGGTATGTAATAGGGTAAATATGTAGTAGGTTAGGTATGGGGTAAATATGTAATAGGGTAGGTATGTAGTAGGGTAAGAATGTATGAGGATAGGTATGTAATAGGGTAAATATGTAGTAGGGTAGGTATGTAGTAGGGTAGGTATGTAGTGGGGTAAATATGTAGTAGGGTAGGTATGTAATAGGGTATGTCAGAAATCACAGGATCTTGGGATGTAACAGATGATGAATCAAGCAGGTGAAGCTTAATGATCACATAACAGGCAGTTAATGATTAGATTACTTACAGCTGGTGTTAACGAGGAAGTAGGAGAAGCTCGTTAGCTGATTAGCATTAGTGCATTCTTACACACTGTGAGTTGACACTTTACTTACACACGGAGTTAGTTACAAACTGATAATTCTGTCTCTTTCCTAAACCTTGACCTGTCCTGTCACATTCCTCCTCTTGTAGAAAGATTCTGCAGTCTCTCCCAGCCTCTGCCTTGTGTGTTAAACATGATTTCTCATTTGCACTTTAGTGTGTAACTCCCATATAAAACCTGCAGTACCCATGCTTTACTATAGCTTTACTATAGGCTCTGTGTGTGCCATTCCTAGGACTCTGTGCTTGTGTCTCTGCAGTTGGAGAGTCCTCGTTTTGTTGTGCGGTCTCTCCTGAGCTCCGGCCAGTCAGTCCTGTTGGTTGGAGATCCAGGTTCTGGAAAGACAAGCTTTGCCCAGTCTGTGATTCCAAGTGAAGTAACCTCCATACGGATTCCAGTTAACCCCATGTTGCACCCTGGTTGGCTTCGTAAACTTCTTATTGGACACCAGGAAGCTCCTCCCAATTTGTCACCACCTGGAGCCAAAACTAGATTAAACCATTTATTCTTCTTGGATGATCTGCATGAAGCTTCATGGGGTGAGATTTCCATTTGTCTCCATTATTGGATGTATGTGCTCTGAGTTGTATTGCTGAGGAACCTTGCACCACAGACAGTCCATTAGTAGAATGGAGCTTATTAGTTGAGTAACACTGAGCAGAATGGAGCTTATTAGTTGAGTAACACTGAGAAGAATGGAGCTCATTAGTTGGGAAACCCTGAGCAGAATGGAGTTCATTAGTTGGGTAACACTGAGCAGAATGGAGCTCATTAGTTGGGTAACACTGAGCAGAATGTAGCAATTAGTTGGGTAACACTGAGCAGAATGGAGTTCATTAGTTGGGTAACACTGAGCAGAATGGAGTTCATTAGTTGGGTAACACTGAGCAGAATGGAGCTTATTAGTTGGGTAACACTGAGCAGAATGGAGCTCATTAGTTGGGTAACACTGAGCAGAATGTAGCAATTAGTTGGGTAATACTGAGCAGAATGGAGTTCATTAGTTGGGTAACACTGAGCAGAATGGAGTTCATTAGTTGGGTAACACTGAGCAGAATGGAGCTTATTAGTTGGGTAACACTGAGCAGAAAACAGCCTCCAGTGATGTTTGTGCCTGTTTCCCCCTACAGACCATGTCGGCCAGACTCCAGCTGCTCTAGAAGCCCTGAGGGATATTGTAACCAGCCGGGCTAATGAGCGTAGAGATGGCACTGGCCCTTGGCAAAGCTTTGTGGGCACAGTAACTTCTCCAGAGCATGGAACTGACTGCCTGAACCCCAGACTCAGCCGACTCTTCAGCATAATTGCTCTGCCCCATTGCACCCCAGACTCCCTCCAAAGCATTCTGACTCCACACTTGTCAAACTGGCTGAGGGTGGCACTGCCCCTGGCACAGCTCAGAGATCTCAGCTCACGATTGGCACGTGCCACAGTGACTCTGTACCATGAAGTAAGACTGGTGCTCCCAGTAGGGTGTCACTTCTCATTGCACCACATGCACAGGCTGCAGCAGAGTATGATCTTGCTGTGCCCACCCTTCGCTGCACAACTTGCACTGCCCAAGGGCACCCTTCCAAAAGACACCCTCTGCCCCCAGGCCATAGCTCGTCTGTGGGTACACGAGTCTTTACGCACCTTTTGTGATGGGCTAAGTAGTGAGCAGGACAAAGAGTCCTTCAGAAAACTGCTCATCAACTGCTCCCTGAGAGCCTTCTGCTCAGCTCCAAGTTCCTCTGAGAGGAACCAGACATCAAGTGCCAAACACCCTCCCCAAATATCATCTGGAAACACTAAGCTGGGGGGCCCACAGACTAGAAGCCCAGAGACACATGGTGGAAATAATTCCTCTGTGATTGTAAGTGGCACGCAATGTTCCAAAGGGCAACCTCCAGTGGGGCATGGAGAAAGTGTGCCACTTACTGGTGACCCAGGCATAGAAGGTGGGACCAATTCTTCTGCAAGTACAAGTGGAGCAGACAGTCTCCAGGGGCAGCCTTCAGTGGGGCATGGAGAAAGTGTGCCACAGACTGGTGACCCAGAGATAGAAGGTGGGACCAGTTCTTATGTAAGTACAAGTGGAGCAGACAGTCTCCAGGGGCAGCCTTCAGTGGGGCATGGAGAAAGTGTGCCACAGACTGGTGACCCAGAGATAGAAGGTGGGACCAGTTCTTATGTAAGTACAAGTGGAGCACATAGTCTTCAGGGGCAGCCTCCAGTGGGGCATGGAGAAAATTTGCCACAAACTAGTGGCCCAGGCATAGAAGGTGGGACCAGCTCTGTGAGTACAAGTGGAGCACACAGTATCCAAGGGGAGCCTCCAGAGTTGAGAGAACCCCAAACTGCAGCCACAGACAGTGATCCCAAAGCGAAAGCCTCTCTAGCTCTGCAAGAGAATGTAGTAGGTGACCCAAATGACTCTTTACCCTCCAGCACCCTGTCATGTGACAACTCATACCCCTGTACTCCATGTTCCACCAGATCCATGTCATCCACTGACCACTACCCAATTCCCCACTTCATTCTGACAGTTGAAGATCTTGAGAGCCTTGTGTTTTGCCATGACCTGAGCCCCGGCTCCAATGAGAAGGGAGAATTCTTGGGATACGGAGAGAGGGCAGCAAGGTTCCCCGAGTCTGAGAACAGCCTTAAGCTGGTACTTTCTCCCAGTGACCTAGTACACATTGCCCACTTAACCCGGCTACTCCACCTCCCCCAGGGGCATGTGGTTTTGCTTTCTCAGAGTCCCGGCACTGGCAGGAGAAGCCTTGCCACCCTAGCAGCGACAGTAAGCAAGTGCCAGCTGGTAGAGTTGTGTGACAGTCAGAGCCAAGAGGAGCGCCATGTCCTGCTCAAGGGGGCCAGCTGGAGAGCGGGTGTCCTGGGCAGTTCTGTGGCTCTGCTGGTGCAAGAGGAGGTCTCCCAGAATTCACTGATTGAAGTGTCAGCTCTGCTACGTGAAGGGACATTGGTGGGACTGTACAGTGCAGAGCAAGAGGAGAAGGCACTGCAGGCTCTGCAACAAAGAGAGAAAGTGCACAACAAGGTGTATAGACGCCACGTGCTGAAAGACAGGTGAGTAGGGCTCTATACTATCACTTCTGTATCATTCATTAATCAGAATTTTATTATGGACCCCCAGTAGTGGGTTAGGGCTCAGGGGCAGCCATATTTGTAATGGTTATAGGGCAGCTGTGCCTGGGGCAGGTAGTGGTGTATCTGGGTAGAGATGGGTAACAAGGTTCCTGGGTGGATAATGGAGGAAGGGGCTCAGTACATGGAGGAAGTGGTACCACTTAATGGCTCATTGTTCCCACCTGTAGTGATCGGTGAATCTGACCCGTTTCGCAGGAAAATTTGTCAAAATGCGTTGAAGTCTATGGGTGACAAATTGTTTCACCTATTAGTCTATGGGTGTCATTTTTACAGCGAAACTTGGCGAAAAATTCTGCTCATCACTACCCACCTGTAAGAACTCTGTTAGGTACATTGGGGCAGCACATACCTTCCTTGCTCTTTTTGCTCCTCAGGTTCTATCAGCGAGTGCGCTCTAATGTTCATGTGATGATCCTGAGGAACCTTCAGCACCCCCTTCCCAGCTCACTCCATCAGCTGAGCACTGCACTAGTCTTCCACCCATGGGACCTCCAAGCCCTCACTCATGTCGCTGAGAAGATACTGGGGCCACACGCACCTCACACTCTGGGTCAGAAACCTCATTCCTCATCATATTCTCATTCTATATAATGTTCTCTGCCTGGCCCAGAGGGGTCTTCTCTCTTTAGCATTCCTGATCTCACCCACCCACTCTCTCTCATGCCTTCTTATTTCTACTCTCACTCTCTCATTCCTACTCTCACTCTCTCTCATTCCTACACTCACTCTCTCTAATTCCTACTCTCATTATCTCCTATTCCTACACTCACTCTCTCTCATTCCTACACCCAATCTCTCATTTCTACTCTCACTCTCTCTCATTCCTACTCTCACTCTCTCTCATACCTACACTCACTCTCTCATTCCAACTCTCACTCTCTCTCATTTCCCACTCTCACTATCTCATACCTACACTCACTCTCTCTCATTCCCACTCTCACACTTTATCATACACTCACTCTCTCTAATTCCTACACTCACTCTCTCTAATTCCTACACTCACTCTCTCTAATTCCTACTCTCACTATCTCCTATTCCTACACTCACTCTCTCTCATTCCTACACCCAATCTCTCTCATTTCTACTCTCACTCTCTCTCATTCCTACTCTCACTCTCTCTCATACCTACACTCACTCTCTCTCATTCCTACTCTCACTCTCTCTCATTTCCCACTCTCACTATCTCATACCTACACTCACTCTCTCTCATTCCCACTCTCACACTTTATCATACACTCACTCTCTCTCATTCCTACTCTCACTCTCTCTCAGTCCTACACTCACTCTCTCTCATTCCTACACCCAATCTCTCTCATTCCTATTCTCACTCTCTCTCATACCTACACTCACTCTCTCTCATTCCTACTGTCTCTCATTTCCCACTCTCACACTTTCTCATATTTACTCTCACTCTCTCTCATTTCTATACTCACTCTCTCATTCCTACTCCCGCTGTCTCTCATTCCTGCCTTCACGCGCTATCATTCCCACTCTCACACTTTCTCATACCTACTCTCCCTCTCTCTCATTCCCACTCTCTGTCTCATACCTTCTGTCACTCTGTCTTATTCTTCTCTCACACTTTCTCATTTCTCCTCTGACTTTATTCTCATTATTATTCCTACTTGTTCCACCCTGTATCTTTCCCTCCTGTATATTGTTGATTATTTTCCCTTCAGGTTTGCTGCAGATTGAAGTGCCTCTCTCCAAGCTGATGTCTCTCATTCATGTGTCGGCCCAGCAGCACTACCACAGACTCTGTCCAACTCTACCTCTCATCACACCAAAAGCATTCATAGATTTTATTCACGTATACCTGAGATTTGCTGCAGATCTGAGACATCGGACTGAAAAGGAAATAGACAGGTAAGAGAGGGTGAATGAGCTGTGGAGTGGAAGAGTCACGTGGGGTAACTGACAGTGCAGTGGGTTTCTTGCAGACTGGAGGCTGCTGTATCTCGGGCAAAGGAAGTGCAGGAAGAGAGAGAACAATGTGACGAGGAGCTCAGGGTCCTGGATGAACAAGTCCAGGCAGTAGAACAGGTACAACCCAAGGATGTAGAACGTTGGATATTTGGCCTGTTGTCCTCTTGGTTGGGGGTCTTGATTTTGGTGCAGTTGGGAATCATAGCCCAGGTGCTAAGGACATTACAGAAGAAACCCTTAGCCTTTTCCAAGAAGAGATTAAACCACAAAAGGTGAAGGTCCAATATCTGGTCACGTTTGGTGATGATGCTGTTGGATGTCAGCTCAGACAGGAAGTTCATTGTGGTGCTGTTGCTAAGGAAAACCCCTAGAAATAGCAAAGAGTTTGTGTCCTGACAAAGATCCACCTGGACCCAGTTAGTCCTCAAAGTCTCATAGTAACTGACATTTAAGTTGCAAAAAGACACATCCATCAAGTTCAACCTTTGGTTCTAATGAAACCTGCCCAACTGTTAGTATCAACTTTTTGATGGATTAGTGAATGAGTCATTTAGCTCAGTAGTACAGTCCTCCCGACCACCTCCTAACCCCCTGGCCAGACTGTCTCAGTCTAGTGGTGGAGCTCTTCTCACAGATTGGTCAGACTGTCTCAGTCTAGTGGTGGAGCTCTACTCACAACTTGGCCAGGCTGTCTCAGTCTAGTGGTGGAGCTCTTCTCACAGATTGGCCAGACTGTCTGAGTCTAGTGGTGGACTTCTTCTTCTCTTCTCTCTGCTAGTTGTGATAGTAAAAATGTCACAGTCACAGTGTTGACCCCCGATATGTTCCCCAGGAGGTGAGGCACTGGAGGCAGCAGCTGAAGGAGGCCCAAGAGTCTCACAAGCTTCTCCAGAAGCAGCAAGAAGAACTTGAGAGAAGTCGCCAACGTTTGGAATCCAAGTTGCACTCCATACAGAACCAATGGCAACAAGAGCTAAAAGAGGTACCTGTGGGGCCGCGTATCTCCCCTAATAGTTGTCTTCACATGACCACATGGAGCTCCTATCCCTCCCCTGGTATAACATGCTGTCTTCAGCCTTTTGGAGTTCTGGCCCTTCTGTGTTGTCCAACATTTATTCAGGTGCCACTATTTCCTGATGAGATGGTAGTTTTACATTGGCGTATCAGTTATGCTTCTATAGTTCCAGGGGTACAACCCAAATCTCACCCTTACTGGTAATTGGCCTTTTAGTGCAATCTGGGTGTCAATCTAGTGCTTATAGCAAAGCTCCCGTTCTTATGTGCACAATATCAATGTATCGCCCTTCCATACAGGCTCATCTGAAATGGGGTGCAGCACAGAGACAACTGCAACTGTCAGAGCTGGAGGAAATACGAAGTTACAGACATCCACCACCCCTGGTTGTCATGGTAACAGATGTCCTATGCCTTGTACTGGGGAAGGAACAGACCTGGGATGGTGCAAAGCAGTTGTTGGCCTCAGAGAATTTCTACCAGGTGAAGACACAAAAATGGAGGTGCTAGTAAGAGAGACAGCAGATAAAGGAGAGAAGGGGGTGCTAGTAAGAGAGACAGCAGATAAAGGAGAGAGGGGGTGCTAGTAAGAGAGATACAGCAGATAAAGGAGAGAAGGGGGTGCTAGTAAGAGAGAGACAGCAGATAAAGGAGAGAAGGGGGTGCTAGTAAGAGAGATACAGCAGATAAAGGAGAGAGGGGGTGCTAGTAAGAGAGAGACAGCAGATAAAGGAGAGAGGGGGTGCTAGTAAGAGAGAGACAGCAGATAAAGGAGAGAAGGGGGTGCTAGTAAGAGAGAGACAGCAGATAAAGGAGAGAAGGGGGTGCTAGTAAGAGAGATACAGCAGATAAAGGAGAGAGGGGGTGCTAGTAAGAGAGAGACAGCAGATAAAGGAGAGAAGGGGGTGCTAGTAAGAGAGATACAGCAGATAAAGGAGAGAAGGGGGTGCTAGTAAGAGAGAGACAGCAGATAAAGGAGAGAAGAAGGTTCTAGTAAGAGAGAGACAGCAGATAAAGGAGAGAAGGGGGTGCTAGTAAGAGAGAGACAGCAGATAAAGGAGAGAAGGGGGTGCTAGTAAGAGAGAGACAGCAGATAAAGGAGAGAAGGGGGTGCTAGTAAGAGAGAGACAGCAGATAAAGGAGAGAGGGGGTGCTAGTAAGAGAGAGACAGCAGATAAAGGAGAGAAGGGGGTGCTAGTAAGAGAGAGACAGCAGATAAAGGAGAGAAGGGGGTGCTAGTAAGAGAGAGACAGCAGATAAAGGAGAGAAGGGGGTGCTAGTAAGAGAGAGACAGCAGATAAAGGAGAGAAGGGGGTGCTAGTAAGAGAGAGACAGCAGATAAAGGAGAGAAGGGGGTGCTAGTAAGAGAGAGACAGCAGATAAAGGAGAGAGGGGGTGCTAGTAAGAGAGAGACAGCAGATAAAGGAGAGAAGGGGGTGCTAGTAAGAGAGAGAGACAGCAGATAAAGGAGAGAAGGGGGTGCTAGTAAGAGAGAGACAGCAGATAAAGGAGAGAAGGGGGTGCTAGTAAGAGAGAGACAGCAGATAAAGGAGAGAAGGGGGTGTTCTGTCCATTTAAGGAAGGTGGGGCTGGGTTTGTGGCAGTTGCAGGAGAAGCCAGAGAAAGTCTTATGACACATAAAAGATGATATGAGAGATGGAGGAGACAGCAGAGGGTTGCAGTAGTCTGGATGGGATGGGGGCAGGCAAGTTGGTGATAACCCAGTGTCTCTGTGTCCCATGCAGGAGCTGCAGTTCTATAGTGTGCTCACTATGGCTGACTCTGCATTCTCTGCACTCACCCGCTCAGTTGCTCAGCCCAACTTTAGGCCAGAGATTGTGAGACTGGCAAGTTCAGCAGCAGCCTCGTTGTGTGGGTGGCTCTGCTCTCTGCAACATCATGGCACAGTCCTGAGAAACCTACATTCCAACAAGGCTGCTCTAACCCAACTGGAGACTCAGGCCTGGGCAATGGCAGAACATATGGCACAAATCCGGTTACAGCAACAGAAGCAACAGGAGTTGGAGGCACAGGCCTCTCATGCTTTGCTGGAGGTTAGAGGCCGGGAGAAGGATCTCAAGGAACAGATCATTGAATCCCAGGAAAGGCTGAAGGCTGCAAAGGAATGTGAGAGCAGAGCTGCCCGTCACTTCTTCAGCTGGACTCAAGCACTGGAGGTAATGTGACCAATATTAGCTATGGCTCTGAGTGGGAGGAGCTTACTTGGCTCTGCCTCTGGGTGTGGGAGGAGTTACCTGGCTCTGCCTTTGGACGTGGGAGGGGTTACCTGACTCTGGGAGGAGCTTACCTGCTCTGTCCAGGCTGTCTCTCCCTGACTGTTCAGTTAGTCCTGGTTTTCTCTGTCTGATGTCTCTCACTCTTGGATGTCTGTGTGTGATTGATGAACCCTGTCTGTATCTCTAGGTACAAAACAGACGTGCCTTCATGCTCCCAGTTGATGCCCTGCTGGTTGCTGCCTCTGTTACTTACCTTGGTGCCCTACCCTGGCCCCGCTCTTGTGCTCTGTGGAGTAAGTGGCAGCGACTTTGCCAGGGTCTTGCTGTATCTCTGGAGCCGGATGATGTGGGTGAAGCTCTGGACGGTGCTGGTTCTGCCCAGGACTGCTCACGTCTGCCCCTTGTAGACATGCTGAGCTCAGGTGCAGAGATTTTGGAATGGACCAGACACGGGCTCCTGGGGGACCTGCAGTCTCAGACTCGGGCAGTTCTTCTTCGGGCAAGTGCCCAATATGCAGCCCACAGGCTTACGCTCATATTAGACCCAGATCACCTGGGAGAGAACTGGCTGAGAGTTCTGTTGCACAATCCAGCACATCAGAAACGGGGGGCATTGCTGCACAGAGGTGGGTGATGCTTTGTGCTTGGAGGGTTACGGGATATGTATTCTGATGTACTGTGTATTAGGGTTAGAGGGTTAGGGGGCAGGTGGGATATGTATTCTGATGTACTGTGTATTAGGGTTAGAGGGTTAGGAGACAGGTGGGATATGTATTGTGATGAGGTTACTGTGTATTAGGGTTAGAGGGTTAGGGGACAGGTGGGATATGTATTCTGATAAGGTTACTGTGTATTAGGGTTAGAGGGTTAGGGGGCAGGTGGGATATGTATTGTGATGAGGTTACTGTGTATTAGGGTAAGTCTCTGTGTGTTTTACTGCAGAACTGTGTGTGATGGATGTATGTTCAGCAGAGCTGGGAGACAACATACAAGCAGCAATACACAAAGGTGAGTTCTTCAGTCACATCTTCTCTGGGTTAAACAGTGTTTCCTACACATGGAAATGACATTGAATAAACATACAGTTACTGCTTTACCTTTTATACAAATTCTCACAATACATTTCTGTGACCTGTATATAGTGGGAGTGACCTGTATATAGTGGGAGTGACCTGTATATAGCGGGAGTGTATATAGTGGGAGTGACCTGTATATAGTGGGAGTGACCTGTATATAGTGGGAGTGTATATAGTGGGAGGGACCTGTATATAGTGGGAGTGACCTGTATATAGTGGGAGTGTATATAGTGGGAGTGTATATAGTGGGAGGGACCTGTATATAGTGGGAGTGTAGATAGTGGGAGTGACCTGTATATAGTGGGAGTGTATATAGTGGGAGGGACCTGTATATAGTGGGAGTGTAGATAGTGGGAGTGACCTGTATATAGTGGGAGTGTATATAGTGGGAGTGACCTGTATATAGTGGGAGTGACCTGTATATATTGGGAGTGACCTGTATATAGTGGGAGTGACCTGTATACAGTGGGAGTGACCTGTATATAGTGGGAGTGACCTGTATATAGTGGGAGTGTATATAGCGGGAGTGTATATAGTGGGAGTGACCTGTATATAGTGGGAGTGACCTGTATATAGTGGGAGTGACCTGTATATAGTGGGAGTGTATATAGTGGGAGGGACCTGTATATAGTGGGAGTGTAGATAGTGGGAGTGACCTGTATATAGCGGGAGTGTATATAGTGGGAGTGACCTGTATATAGTGGGAGTGACCTGTATATAGTGGGAGTGTATATAGCGGGAGTGTATATAGTGGGAGTGACCTGTATATAGTGGGAGTGACCTGTATATAGTGGGAGTGTATATAGTGGGAGGGACCTGTATATAGTGGGAGTGTAGATAGTGGGAGTGACCTGTATATAGCGGGAGTGTATATAGTGGGAGTGACCTGTATAAAGTGGGAGTGACCTGTATATAGCGGGAGTGTATATAGTGGGAGTGACCTGTATAAAGTGGGAGTGACCTGTATATAGTGGGAGTGTATATAGTGGGAGTGACCTGTATATAGTGGGAGTGTATATAGTGGGAGTGACCTGTATATAGTGGGAGTGTATATTGTGGGAGTGACCTGTATATAGTGGGAGTGACCTGTATATAGTGGGAGTGACCTGTATATAGTGGGAGTGACCTGTATATAGTGGGAGTGTATATAGTGGGAGTGACCTGTATATAGTGGGAGTGACCTGTATACAGTGGGAGTGACCTGTATATATTGGGAGTGACCTGTATATAGTGGGAGTGACCTGTATACAGTGGGAGTGACCTGTATATATTGGGAGTGACCTGTATATAGTGGGAGTGACCTGTATATATCAGATTGCAGTTTTTCTTTCTGGCAGGTTGGTGGGTGCTTGTTACTCATGTGGAGAGAAACGTGTCAGCAGTAGATGTAATAAGGAAGCTGAGTGCCAGTGCAAAAGCAGCTGGAGGTTTTGGGGTCTGTGACCCTCTGGAGCAGGAGGGAAGGAGCTGCAGTATCTCAGCCCGGCAGGACTTCCAGTTGTATCTCAGCACCTGCCTCCCACTCGCTGCCCTCGGAGAAGGTAAATATATTTCAATTGTTCATAAAGTGGGACCAGAAAGGGTTAATGCATAACACTGAGCCCCTACCAGTCTCCCCACCAATATCGTGTGTTACTGGCTGAAACAGAGCAGCTTCCTCAGCGATGTCATGATTCTGATAGGCTGCAGTAGAAATAGTGCCCCAGCCAATCAGATCATTGCCCTGCCTCCAAGCACTACTGTCACTCATCAAGTAGAGTTTATCAAGGGCAGAGGTTGAACAGGAGACACAGAGACACATTTCTGTTAATATCAGCAAACGGGGGGCTTATTGCCCTTATTTAGGGGGGTGCCAAAAATAAACAGCTGTGCGTTTGGCTGTCCCAGAACTAGGTTCTGCTGTCCTGAAGGTGGTGAATGTGATGGACCTAAGTCTGGGTCCCTCAGGACTGGGAGAAGAACTGATGAAGATGCTCATGGCGAGTAACAATGAGCTCCAAGTGGAACAGAATCGAACTCTGAATATCAGATCCCTGCAGCTGCACCAGGAAATCCAGCAGGTTCAGGTGAGGCTCCAGCAGGCTCAGGTGAGGCTCCAGCGGGTTCAACTGAGGCTCCAGCGGGTTCAACTGAGGCTCCAGTTGGTTCAGGTGAGACTCCAGCGGGTTCAGGTGAGGCTCCAGCGGGTCCAGTTCAGATGAGACTCCAGCGGGTTCAGGTGAGACTCCAGCTGGTTCAGGTGAGGCTCCAGCGGGTTCAGTTGAGGCTCCAGTGGTTTCAGTTGAGGCTCCAGAGGGTTTAGGTGGTCACAGACTTCATATGAAAGTTCAATGGATTCATATTCAGGGGGTGCCTCTTTAGTGATGCACAACATACAGTATTTGAGTTCAGATTTACCAACAAAGGAAGTTTCTATATAACACATGGAATTAGCTGCCCCTCCAAACCACCCCCCCCCCCTGCAGTCAACGCTTTGACGCTGTGATGCATGAACTCATCCCAGGTGTTAGTGCCCGGTGCAAACATATATCTGTGGAACATCTTGTCTATGGAAAAGGTCACTTGAAGTTTCATGATTTGTCCTTCAGTTTTGCTTCTCTCTCAACTGAATCATACAGAGCCACCTGGTTGCTAGGGTCACTGTCCTTAGCATTTGAAAAGCAGACTGAGTGGAATTCTTTCCATTCAGACACCAATTCCTTATAGATCCACCGAGTGGACCCTAGCAACCAGACCACTTGGGGAGCAAGCATTGGTGGGCAGTGACTGTAGGTGATGTTACTTTCTCTTTCTCCTCCCAGGACTCCTTGTTGGATTTTGCCATCACTTGTCCGTGTCCTCTTTTTAAGAGTGAAGACTTCCTGAAGAAGGTGTCGGCTTGTGAAGAGTCTGAGCTTTCCTTGTGCCGATCTCTTAGTGGGCTCCAATCACTGCTGCTCCAAACCAATCAGAACCTGGAACCTTGTGCCACTGCTGCCTCTGCCCTTTCGTTTGTGTTCTGTAAGTTACAGGAGGTGTCCCACCTAAGCCCATACTATTCCTTCTCTGCTGGGTCTCTGCTCCATTGGGCTCACCAGGTACTTCAGAGTGATGAATGGAGACAAGCCAACAGAGAAGGAAAACCGGGAGAAAAGGTCTTGACCCAAGGAGTTCTCGCCCACATAGTACCCAGCCTTGCGCCAAAGGACAGACATAACCTGCGCCTCTTACTAACCATTGGGCAGCCCTCAGCTCTGGAGTGGGTTTCCTTCTTAGGGCTTCTGAAACACTCAAGCCAAGTAGCCCCAAACTCTTGCACACACAGGCCACAATGGGTGGGTGTCCAAGCCTGGGAAGAGTTGGGCCTCCTGGAGAATCTACCCCAGTTCCGAGGTATCAGGACCTCCCTGGTTGCACATGGCAGTCAGTGGCAAGAATATTTCAGACTGGGCAGTACTGTTATTGGACCAGTGCCCACCTCGCATTTTGACCACCTGACTCTGTTTCAGAAAGCCATCCTGTGGCGCATTGTTCAGCCTGGGAAGTTGGGCCTGGTGCTGAATCAAATGACTTTATGTGTACTGGGTCCACAATCCCATGAGGAATGGGAAGAGCAGGCAGATCTCACCTGTCTGACAACTCCTGCCATTCCTATAGTATTCCTGCTTCCTAAGCTGGGGCTCCAGGCACCCCACTCTCATCCTCTGCCTTGGATCCTCCAACTGGCAAACAATAAAAGGAAAGAGGTGAGTACCCACTTACTGTACAGATGGAGCTATCTCTTCCTTTTCCTATATAAACTGGTCACTATATCATTAGTTGCCATATTTTATACAACCAGCCCCTTCTTCATTGTAACTGCTATACTGACCCTGTACGTACCCACCTCTACTGGTAGGGCCCAAACTCCCCATATATTCAGTCAGAGACTGGCCCACTCTATATGGTATGGTGCAAGTCCCAGTCTGAACTGGGGTTGGTTCATTTCAGGTAAAAGTCGTCACTTGGGGACAGAGCTGCTCTAGTGCAGAAGTCGCACGGTCATTCATCACTTGCCAGCAAGAAGGCCATTGGCTTGTTCTCAACAATTTGCACCTAGAGGATCCGGAATTGGACCATAAACTGAAATATTTGATGGAAGCCAGTAAAGGTGACAGGAGAGTCTTCCATAGCTTCTGTATTGGAGCCGGTCTTTTACTCCATCATTAGCCATGAACTAACCCTACTCCAATCTTCCATCAGTAACTTCTTGAACACTCTTACCCTCTACTAGCAATTCCCCACAGCAACCACTCTACTCACCCATCTATCCTCATCTCAATCTAATCCTGATCTCTGCATCCAGTCTACTCACCCTTCTATCCTCATCTCAATCTAATCCTGATCTCTGCATCCAGTCTACTCACCCTTCTATCCTCATCTCAATCTAATCCTGATCTCTGCATCCAGTCTACTCACCCTTCTATCCTCATCCAATTTATTCCTGATCTCTGCATCGTCTACTCACTCTACTATCCTCTATTCTGTCCCTCCCAGCAACCAGTCTACTCACCCTTCTATACTTGTCCAATCTATTCCTGATCTCTGCATCCAGTCTACTCACCCTTCTATCCTCATCTCAATCTAATCCTGATCTCTGCATCCAGTCTACTCACCCTTCTATCCTCATACAATCTACCCCTGATCTCTGCATCCAGTCTACTCACCCTTCTACCCTCATCTCAATCTACTCCTGATCTCTGCATCCAGTCTACTCACCCGTTTATCCTCATACAAGCTATATCTTCTATCTCAATTCATTCTAGAGAAAATGTTTAGTTTGGACACTCATGGCCATACTTTTTGTGTCTCCTAGAGCATTCTACACCCCTGAATTCTGATTACCACCTCTGGATAATAACTGAGGAGGATGCACTGAAGTCAATACCAGGTACAGCTGGGGTAAATTCTTATATAGTAAACTTTGGCTGGGGAAAGGTCTGACATATTGAAATGATAGGTATGCAGTCCTACATTCTGGATCACCACCTATTCACCAGATCATTACATAAAGGAGAGCCCAATGGGCTGGTCAACCCAGATGTCTACTGTACCCATTAAATGACCACTGAGATGACACAGCACATGTGTATTGTGGTTCAGATACTTCTGCACATACTAATTATGCCCTGTGTCCATTACTTTCATACCTACTGCACTCACTTACATGCTCTTTAATTCTCATTGGGCCACAATTCCACCTACTGATCCATTCTGATACCCACCAATCATGTCTTGTTACTGAGATCCCTCCCACTCAGTCTGATACCCACCAATCATGTCTTGTTACTGAGATCCCTCCCACTCAGTCTGATACCCACCAATCATGTCTTGTTACTGAGATCCCTCCCACTCAGTCTGATACCAACTGTACCCACCAATCATGTCTTGTTACTGAGATCCCTCCCACTCAGTCTGATACCCACCAATCATGTCTTGTTACTGAGATCCCTCCCACTCAGTCTGATACACACTGTACCCACTAATCATGTCTTGTTACTGAGATCCCTCCCACTCAGTCTGATACCCACTGTACCCACCAATCATGTCTTGTTACTGAGATCCCTCCCATTCAGTCTGATACCAACTGTACCCACCAATCATGTCTTGTTACTGAGATCCCTCCCAC